>NW_015173203.1:0-12809 GCF_001447785.1 Gekko japonicus | reverse complement strand
GGCGTGTAAGAAATGGCCACAGGAACGAAGCACTGAGGCAACCCTTCCTGCCCTCCCTCTCATGATCTGTCTCAGTTCACTGAAAAGTACGCAGACGGAGAGTGATTTCAGCAAAGCGTGCTTTATTCGATCAGGAACAAGACACCTCCCAAGGAAGCCTGTTCCACTGAGAAACCGCTCTAACTGTCAGGAGGTTCTTCCTAATGTTTAGCCAAAAAGTCTTTTGATTTAATTTCAACCTGTTGGTTCTGGTCCGACCTTCTGGGGCAACAGAAAACAACTCCGCACCATCCTCTGTATGACAGCTCTTGAAGTACTTGAAGATGGTTATCCTATCACCTCTCAGTCGTCTCCTCTCCATGCTAAACATACCCAGCTCCTTCAGCCTTTCCTCATAGGACTTAGTCTCCAGACCCCTCACCAATGAAAATGAGTAGATAATATTTGTGCCATGCAGTGATATAGATAGTGATAGATATAGACATAAAAATATGGAATCTGTATGGTGTGGGATACGTGGGAACAAAGGTTGTATGAAGGAGGAGGAGGAGGAGGAGGAGGAGATTGGATTTATACCCTGCCCTTCACTCGGAGTCTCACAGTGGCTTACAAACTCCTTTCCCTTCCCCTCCCCACAGCAGACACCCTGTGAGGTAGGTGGGGCTGAGAGAGCTCTTTCAAGAACTGCTCTTTCAAGAACAGGTCTGACAGAACTATGGCTTGCCCAAGGTCACATCAGCAGCTGCAAGTGGAGGAGTGGGGAATCGCCTAACCCCAGATAGATTAGCTAAAATGTATAAAAACTTGAGTAACAGATGCTGGAAATGTAATAATCATGTTGGATCATACTATCATATGTAAAAAGGTTCATAAATACTGGATTGGAGTACATTCTCTTTTACAATCAGTGTTGACATTACAATAGCTTTTAAACCAGAAATATTTCAGATGCCTTAGATAAGAGCCATAGATACTATATTTTACATGTTGTAACAGCAGCTAGAATCTTATTTGCAACGACATGGAGGACATTGAAGATCCCAGCGCTTAATGAGTTGATAACGAAGATTATGGAATGTGCTGAAATGAACAGATTGACATATATACTAAAAGGAAAAATGGGAGAAGAATTTATGGGACTATGGAGGGTGTTCTATGACTGGTTTAAGCATAAGTCCTGAGAAGCTAAGACTGAATGAAGAACGCTAAGAAAGATGGCTATAATAGTTGTGAAACTTTTATGAGAAAATTTCCATGCAGAATGTCAAATTGTTTTTTTTAACATATATATAACTCTGTATTCTTTCTTTTCCCTTCTTTTCCCTTTCCCCCTTTCTATATATAAACTAATAAAACTTTATTTAAGAGAGAGAGAGAGAGAGATCAGGGCCCAGCGGGATCTACTTCAATTCCTCAGGCCTTTGTGTTGGGATTCTTTTTGAGTAAGTCAGCAGAGTATTAAGAGACTGAGTCCACGGTGTGTATTAAAATATAAACGTTTACTATAAACCTAACATGGGGGAAAGGTACACAGGATATGAAGTAACAAAGAGCTACCACTGGGTGCCGGTAGGGATTGGCCCCACCCCTAATAATTGTGGCCATAGGTTAGGGATAAATGAGTAACTGTAGCTGCTCAGAGACCCCTTAGGGGGTTAGAGTGGGGTAGTAAGCTGAAATAAATAAATAAATAATATGTCTACATCCTTGCAGCTAAAAGGTAAAACGGGAAGAGCCGAATGGCGTCTCCTTCTCAGTCAGAACAAAGAGAACGGGAGGAGAAACCAATATGCTAAATACTTGACACCTTGGTTTCCAATCAGAGTAGCAAATTAGCTCCAAAGTTCCCGGGCATTCCATTGTCTAAACAGATTGGTTACAAACAAACATGTGACTTAACAAACATCATTAACCCTGTAAATACTGAAGTGTTTTGACTTGTAACACCCAACACTTTGGCTGAGGCAGCGGGCGTCCCTGCATGGCCTCCCACAGGTGTCTGTCACCCTGTTATTCTTCGGCTATGGCCAGGAACCTCCCACAACCAAAAATTTCTGTGCTGTCAGCTGTGACCACCATTTCAACATTTCGATATTTTGATATTTATGATGATGTTGTAAATTTCAAGTATTATTGTACTGACTAATATATTTGCATAAATGAAATCTTACCCGCCCTGAGCCCGCTTCTGGGAAGGGCGGGCTATAAATGTGAGGGAAGGAATAAATAAATTAATGTAATGTAATGTAATGTTGTGCCACTGGCCAGTTTGGTGTAGGGGTTAAAGAGCGCGGACTCTAATCTGGGAGAACCGGGTTTCATTCCCCACTCCTCCACCTGCAGCTGCTGGATGACCTTGGGCAAGCCGTAGTTCTGATAAGAGCTGTTCTCTCAAGGACAGTTCTGGAAAGAGCTCTCTCAGCCCCACCTACCTCACACAGGGTGCCTACTGTGGGGAGGGGAAGGGAAAGGAGTCTGTAAGCTGCTCTGAGCCGCAAAGGTTGGGGTAGAAATCCAACCTCCTCTTCTTCTTCGTTTCCCTTCATTACCACTGGTTGCTCTTGGATTCTCTGGACTTGATCCCGCCAGGGAACCACAGAAAGTAGCAGAGTGCTCAGGGCTTTAACGCAGCAGAGCTGGGGCTAGGCGTGGCAACAGACTTACAAAGGTACACGGAGTCAGCAATCAGTTCTGAAACTAATAAGCATTTTTTATTAAAGGAAATAGATGCTGGAGAGTGCAGGTAAGAGACAGATATAGATTACCTGCTCTAACTAACTAGATGGTGTTAGATGCTGGACGCATGTTCAACCTCCATGGTGCAAGATGGGGAGAGATCATGCACCTTCTTTGTGTGTATGTGAGAAAGAAGGGAGAGAGCGGAAGCAGAGGAAATTGCCCCTAAGACTAGCATCCTACTTTAGAGGAAAGGATCAGATAGCAGGAAGGACTCTTTGGTGCCATCTCTCTAGTCTGAAACAGGAGACAGCGCAAAGTCCTCCACTTCTAACAGTTGCCAGCCATCGGTCCTTTCCGCATTTTCCTGCCACTCCAGATTTCCTCAGTGTTCGAGTCAAGGCAATTTAAGTCTACGGCAAAACAGCATCCAAATAACCCAGGGGCAACAGCAGGCTGAAACTGGGCTGACCCCTGAACGGAGGTGATGTAATGCAGAATGGGGGTGAAAGAACCTGGATTAAGAAGAAGGTTGAACTCAATTTTAGTGCAGAATTGCTCGGAGGACGCCGTGGTGATCACGGATTAAAAGGACAGTGCGGAAGGGCGCTTTACAGGGCAGTTCCCCATAGTTGCTATAGGTAAAGTGAGCCAGGTCAACTCCTTAAAATCTTACCATTTACGCCCTCTTGGCTGACAAGTTGCGCCAGAGCTTCTCGTCTCCAAGGTCAAACACAAAACGGTCTAGGAGCGCTTTCTCAAGTTTCGTGTACTCACAATGGAGTTCCAGTCGACGCATGGCGGCAACTGTACCCTTGGACTGCCAGGAGATCAAATCAATCAATCCTAAAAGAAATCAATCCTAACTGTTCCCTGGAAGGCCAGATACTGAAGCTGAAGCTCAAATACTTTGGCCACCCAATGAGAAGGGAGCCCTCACTGGAGAAGACCCTGATGCTGGGAAAGACTGAAGGTCAAAGAAGAAGGGGACGGCAAAGGATGACATGGTTAGACAGTGTTATCGATGTAATGAACATGAAATTGAGCAAACCCCGGAGGACGGCAGAAGACGGGAGGGCCCGGCATGATGTGGTCCGTGGGGTCCCGAAGAGTCGGACTCGACTGTGCAACTGAAGAACAGCAACAACAACAAAAGTTTGGTCTTAAGAAGCGTGTAACTCAGCTTAGGATGGCATTGACAATCTTTGCTGGTTTATGGTAAAATATTAGCAAAAGTTTTTTTTAAATCCCCAGGTTTGGTAATGTCGGTGTGTTCGGTTTAATATGTACATCATCGCATACAACAGACATAAGATGAAAAGGCACAAAGTAGCTGATTGCTCAGAGAAAAACAAGACTGGCTAGTTCTCCATTATTATCTTAACTAAACTGACAGTATAAACCTTTACCCTTTTAAGAACTCGCCCAGGGCTCCTTCCTGACAATCATTTTCGCCTATGGACAGAGGAAGTGCAATATTCATAGCAAATTCCTATTAGTTTGCCCCAAGACATGCATTCTCCTAAAATCCCACCTGCTTTTAATTTCAGATGGGGCTCGGACACATTCACTCTGCCGGAATTCTGAGATATACCTTCATGTTTAACCCACATTCCTCACCCCTTCCAAGGTTGTTTCTGTGCCCTGATGCTATTTGTCTTTGCATTTTTTCACCTTTTCTAGATATTAAAGCAACATTCTTTTTCTAATAAACATAATTGCCACCTCTATACTTTCACCCTTAAGCTGTTGATTTGTTCTGTCCTAGGAGGATAAAAGCAGGCTTTACGAGTTCATTGCAATTATGACTTGCATGCACTTGGGTGAGGATTCGTTGGTATAATTAACAGCAAAATACCTATAAATCTTATTTTTTCCAAAGGTTTTATTTTGTTTGGGTTGTAAATCCTGGCTTTTTAAACCACTAAAAGTGACTGCTTCTATTATAAATTACTGGAAACTAAAATAGGAAAGAACTTGAAAGTGAGGTGTTTGTGTAGTGAATAGCTGGTGCAATTTAAAAGAGGGGGGGTCCGAGGAGCTATTATATTCTTGGTTTTTCATAAAATAGAAGAAGAGGAGGAGGAGGAGATGAAAGTCAGCCCTCAAGGTGTACCTGGAACTGGGTGAGCTTGCTACTCTAGAACAATAGCTTACCAGGATCCTGGAATAGACCAATAGATAAGTAGTGTAATATAAATAGCCTATCCTTGGGAGTGTGTGTGTGTAGGGTGTGGTGTTTGCATGCTTAATAAGCAGGGCTCAAACCTTGCTACTTGCCCTTGTTGTGTTCCTGAAATCACTAAATAAACTAGAGCTGATCACTGCAATGCGTCCAGGACCCAGTATTTAAAACATAATGAAGGGAAACAAAGAAGAAGAAGAGATTGGATTTCTACCCCTCCCTTCACACGGAGTCTCAGAGCGGCTTACAAACTCCTTTCCCTTCCCCTCCCCACAACAGACACCCTGTGAGGTGGGTGGGGCTGAGAGAGCTCTGACACAAACTGCTCTTTTTCAAGGACAGCTGTGCCAGAGCTTGTGACTGACCCAAGGTCACATCAGCAGGTGCAAGTGGAGGGGTGGGGAATCAAACCCGGTTCTCCCAGATTAGAGTCCGTGCACTTAAACACTACACCAAACTAAACCAAATAGTTCCTGGTGGTAAAATAATAGCCACTACAGGACTTCCACGTGCACATCGTTATGCCACTCTAATTTCATCTTCCTAGGGCCACATGATGACTTTCGTAGGACCTAGGCATTTCATGGGCCCCTTTCTCCATTAAAAAATACTTACAATTATTTTTGATATAACTTTAAATACGTCAACATTTTTTTTTCTGTTTTAGGCAAAATTTAATAGAGTTTCATGAGCCCTAAACATTTCATTTTCATTTCTGACGTGAAGAAAAAATGTAAAACATTTCCCCCCCCCTTCTGATTTTAAAAGAAATTAAAACATTTTCGTGGGCCCCTAAAAGTATTGCGGGCCCTAGAGCACTGTGCCTACTGTGCCTAATGGATAAGTTCAGCCTGCTTCTCCCTACACTTGGCCAAGATCACTCTTCTCCAGTCTAAATCTTCCTTTTGTGGTGATTTGCAGGGAAAAGATAAACATATACAATCAAGGCATGGCCTGTGGTCAGGGGCGAAGCCAACGGCAAAGAGCCAGTGTAGTGTACTGGTTAAGAGCAGTGGGCTCTAATCTGGAGGACCAGGTTTGATTCCCCACGTCTCCTCATACAGCCAGCTGGGTGACCTTGGGTCAGTCACAGTTCTCTCAGAGCTGTTCTCTCAAGAGCCGTTCTCACAGAACTTTCTCAGCCCCACCTACCTCACAGGGTGTCAGTTGTGGGGAGAGGGAGGGATGGCGATTGCAAGCCACTTTGAGAATCCTCCGGGTAGTGAAAAGTGGGGTCTAAAAGCCAACTCTTCTTCTTCTTCGAAGCAGGCCTGTACCCACAGTGGGGCTCCCAGGGGCAGATGCCCCACCCCGAATCTGCCCTACCCCTCCACCCTGAGTCCACCTTCAACTTGATCCTCACCTGGGGAAGCCGGGACCTGTCCAAGCCGGGCATGGCTGTTGGTGCACGCACCATGGCATTAGCCGAGGAGAGTGTGCCAGCAGTGAGCTCCTCCCTAGGGTTGCCAAGTCTGGGTTGGAAAATACCTGGAGACTTTGGGGGTGAAGCCAGGAGAAGGCGTGGTTTGGGGAGGGGAGGTGCCCCAGCATGGTACAGTGCCATAGAGTCCACCCTTCGAAGCTGCCATTTTCTCCAGGGAAGCTGATCTCTGTCGGCTGGGGATCAGTGGTAAAAGCGGGAGATCCCCGGCTTTTATTCTTCAGCTTCGTTACTTCTCCAACACGGATCAACATCAGTCAGCCAGGACAGCTTTAACACAGAAGCTGGCCTGCTTTTAAACCTTCCCGGCTAATGTAGCCACTCCCACTGTACAAATAACAACCTATCAGGTTGAACGGATAATGACCAATCACAAGCGCTCCCGCTCCGTAAGGTGATTGGATGACACAACCTGGGCTAGTGCTCCTATTGGTTACATTAGGATCCTAGCCCAGGCCGAAGCTTAACATTGCACTTCAATGAGATGTTTCACATACATCAAGTCCTATACAGATCATGCATTCAAAGTCCATCTGAATACACAACAGGCGAAGCCAACGGCAAAGAGCCAGTGTGGTGTAGCGGTTAAGAGCAGTGGGCTCTAATGTGGAGGACCAGGTTTGATTCCCCACGCCTCCTCATGCAGCCAGCTGGGTGACCTTGGGTCAGTCACAGTTCTCTCAGAACTGTTCTCTCAAGAGCCGTTCTCTCAGAACTTTCTCAGCCCCACCTACCTCACAGGGTGTCAGTTGTGGGGAGAGGGAGGGATGGCGATTGCAAGCCACTTTGAGACTCCTCCGGGTAGTGAAAATTGGGGTATAAAAGCCAACTCTTCTTCTTCTTCAAAGCAGGCCTGTACCCACAGTGGGGCTCCCAGGGGCAGATGCCCCACCCCGAAACTGCCCTACCCTTCCACCCTGAGTCCACCTTCAACTAGATCCTCACCTGGGGAAGCCGGGACCTGTCCAAGCCAGGCATGGCTGCTGGTGCACGCACCATGGCATTAGCCGAGGAGAGTGTGCCAGCCGTGAGCTCCTCCCTAGGGTTGCCAAGCCTGGGTTGGAAAATACCTGGAGACTTTGGGGGTGGAGCCAGGAGAAGGCGTGGTTTGGGGAGGGGAGGTGCCCCAGCATGGTACAGTGCCATAGAGTCCACCCTTCAAAGCTGCCATTTTCTCCAGGGAAGCTGATCTCTGTCGGCTGGGGATCAATGGTAAAAGCAGGAGATCCCCAGGCCCCACCTGGAGGCTGGCAACCCTACTCCTCCCCCACCGTGCTCGCAGCCTCATATGACCCGGGGTGGCTGGCGTGTGGTAAGAGCTATGCCTGGCCTTCCGGGGCCGAGAGCGCCAGGGCTGGGCAGGCTTCAGCAGCAGCATGCAGTGGGGAAGGCAGTGTCACTACAAGCGCCCGCCCTTCCTGTGAAGGGAGCTACATCACTGCTGCTTCCTCCTTTAGATGGGGGGTGCTTTAGATCAGCTGTGCTCCGCTTTTGTCTTAGCTATGGGTGGGAGTCGGGAGGGGATAAGGGGAGCAGGAAGAGCAACGGTGTCTGAAGGAGTCTTTTGGCACCATAAGGGGGTGGTCCAGAGCAAACACTTTTAAAGAAGAAACTCCAACACTTGCCATTGCTGGAAAGGCCTTTCCATATGTGACCCCGCCCCCAGTGCACTTTAGTAGGTAGCAGCATACTTATCTCAGAACCTTGAACACAGAAGATTGCAAAACAAACACAGCAAGCTCCGAGTCATTACAAATAAAAGTGCAAAACTTACAGGAACTTCACTAAAACATGCTAAACACATAACATAACACACCCCCCCCGCATTTTCCTGCCCGTGTGACTGGGACCCTAGTAGAATATCTTTTCTTGTTGCTATGTAATATGTTGTTTGTATCCTTCTCTGTTTGTACTAGTTCAAGAAGTATGCTGTCTGAATGTATCACTTAATTATGCTTTATATGTATCTGACAAGTCACCTTGTAAAGTATGTAATACTTAAATAAAATTTTAAAAAAAGAAAAGAACCTAAGACTTTAAATTCCTGATAGATTTGTATGCGAGATAGTAGTTCTTACTGGATTCTGGACCCAAACCATTGAGGGCTTTAATGGTCAAAACCAGGACCTTGAATTGCTCTAAACAACAGCAACTGGAAAGCAGCACAAGTATTGAAACACAGGCATTATGTGATTCCATCCGTTCATCCAAAAACGATCCAGCAACAGCATTTTGAACGGGCTATGGATTCTGAATACACATGACGTGCATGACATATGCATGATGACATGATTACTAGAGCACGAATCAGTGCAACTAGGCACTGGTCTTCTGAGAAAGGTTCAGTTCTCAACTCCTTACGTGAGCACATAGGCAGCAGCTGCCAGTCAGTGGTGGCAACGGTGGAGGGAGAAAGGGGAAAGTCTGGCTGCAACCCCCGAGGTTGCTTTCCCCGGAGATCGCCCCGCCACGGCTCTGCCTTCCTTTTTGTTTTGATTATATTATTGTATTTATTTTAATTTTCTTATTTTTGAGACGTCAGAAATGACATCGGGACCCCCTCCCCCGGTGCCTCCCCACCAAAAATGTTCCGCCTACGGGTCTGGGGCAAAGTGGAACTTTGAAATTCTGCAAAGGCACAGAGGGTATCAAATTGCTTCAAAACAAAGATACCAAAAATTATTGGATATGGATACATGAGATATGGCAAAAAAAAGGCTAGCAACAACTATACCATTTGTACCAGAATTGTTTTTATTCAATATCATCCCAGAGAATTTAAAGAAGCCAGATGCTTATATGATTATACATGTTATAACCACTGCTAGGATTTTGCATGCAAAGTATTGGAGAAAAGAAGTTCCATCAAATGAAGAAATAATGTATAAACTACTGGAAACAGTGGAAATGGACAAATTACAGTTGCAAGAAGAAATCTTTGAGAAGAACTGGTCAAGATTTTATAAATGGATTGAGGAATATCTCAGAAGATGTATAACATAACTATTAAGACATAAGCTCTATACATCAAATTGGTTATGTGCATAAAAGAATGATTCTATTTATGTAAAATTTAAACAGTTATAATGAGTAAAAGTTCCATGTTTGTTCTGTGTTAGTCTTTCTTTGCCTGTAGTTGTTGTTTCTCTTTTTCTTGTGTAGAAAACTAATAAAATCTTTTTTAAAAAAGAATTGCTTCAAAGCAACAAATGTAATCAGATTTTTTTTTAAAAGAGTACTGGGCTGCAATTTGCCGGCATCAAGAAGTGAGTCCTTGCCCCAATGTGGCCCACCACATGCTTCCTTTGGAGAGAAGAAAGAGAGAAAAGTTACGGCCAGGGGTCATTTCCTGTGGGAGCGCACAGGAGCAGAGCTCTGGCAGTAAAGAGCCCAGGAGGCGGGCACATGCAACAAGCCCCACCCCCTGCTCCCAGAAGCTCTCTCTCAGACCAAGAAGCAGCC
This sequence comes from Gekko japonicus, assembly GCF_001447785.1. Taxonomy (NCBI): domain Eukaryota; kingdom Metazoa; phylum Chordata; class Lepidosauria; order Squamata; family Gekkonidae; genus Gekko; species Gekko japonicus. The sequence goes on along the minus strand of NW_015173203.1, from coordinate 3,045 downwards.
AGGTAAGCTGCAGAGCCCCCACCCCACCCCCCAGGTCCAAAACAGTCCAGTGGCACCTTTAAGACCAAGTTTTATTCAGGTACAAGCTCTCCCTCCTCTGCAAGGACAGATCTGTACATCCCCCCCCCCCAATAGCTAGCAATCAAAAACAATCTAGTGGAGCCTGAGCGGTGGGTGTTGCCTTCTGACACACGTCCGGTGATGCCAGGGGGTGGGGCATATGCAAATAAGTTATGCTAATGAGTTATACTAATGAGCTCCGGCACCTCTTTTTCTACGGAGTGACCCCTGGTGACGGCTAAAGGTCATCTTGGACCCCAAATCAAGCAAGGCAAGGTGGATGTCCAAAAGGACACACTGCGGCTCCTTCTGGCATCCAAACAGATGAGCTCCCGGTATTTCTCCCTTTAGGCATTGTTTTCCCTTACCTAGACACACATTTTAATCAAAATCTCATTGATTTTATCTGCAAAGAAGCCAGAAATTTTCACACAGCTGGAGGGACTTGCATCAGCAGCCAAGTGAAGACAGCCTGGATTAACCAGCCTACCTGCCACCTGGAACAAATCCACTGATTGAGGCTTCACAGACAGCCCAGTGGGAGCACAGGAACCTTTCCTATTCTTTTTTTTTTTTTAAGCAACACATAACGATATAAAATGCAATTCAGATAGCTTGACGTAGCAAAATCTTCTCTAACACTAGATTTCTCTCTCTTTCGCTCTTTGTCCCCTATGACTTTGTTTTAAGATCGCATAATACCAGACTTGTAGCGCAGAGCCAGGGAGGAACGACCTTTGATGATTAAGGATGCAAGGGCTCTTAATTAAAATCCAAGTCCACCTACAAAGCACTTTCTAGTATAATGTAGTAATTAAAGTGTTGAACCAAGACTTGGGAGCAGTGTTCCCTCTAAGCTGAGTTAGAGTGAGCTAGCCCACAGTTTCTTAGCCTCCGGCTCACACATTTTTGCCTTAGCTCGGGAAGGGACGGCTCCAGAGCAAACTAATTTAAGCAGCAGCCAAATCGCTCGCTCGCAACTTTAATGCCAGGAGCTCACAAAGTAGAATTTTTGCTCACAAGACTCCACAGCTTAGAGGGAGCACTGCTTGGGAGACCTAGATGTGAATCCTGCTCGGCTCTCCAGTTCACTGGGAGCTAAGCTACGCGTTACGGTTTTTAAAGGATTGGGTGTGGGTTGCCATCAGCTGTGGGAAGCGGATTCTTTCAAAAATAAAAATCACGAATGGTCTTGGAATGGCGCTACGGCAGGAAGAGAGGCTCCTGCCTCCACCCTAAACCATTTCCCTATGTGAACATCACCAGGGCTATTTTTGGGCAGGAACACACAGGAATGAAGTTCCGGCTGGCTCCCGAGTTGGCCACGCCCAGCAGGAGCTCATTAGCATAATAGGCCACACCCAACGGCAGAAATTCATTAGGATTGGCTACATTAGGGGTGTGTGGCCTAACATGCAAAGGAGTTCCTACTACAAAAAAGGCCCTGGGTTTTGACAACAAACAAGGTCAACAGAATAAGAAGCAAAAGGTGGGTGTGGCTGGATAACCACACTTCTGGTAACATGGGGGTGCGGCCTAATGTGCTAATGAGCTGTGCTGTCAGGGGTGTGGCCTAATATGCTAATGAGTTCCTGTTGTTGGGTGTGGCCTATTATGCTAATGAGTTCCTGCTGGACTTTTTCTACAAAAAGAGCCCTGCATACAAGCAATCCCCAGACAAAGGAATCTCAGGGCCAAAGTACAAGTGACATTCTATACGAGCTCCATCGAGTGTTGACTGACTTTTGTTTTACGAGTAGCCAGGCTTCCGCTTGTCCACCTTTCTGGCAGAATTCCACATTTGTGTGCTGTGCAGTCAATCACATGGACATCTGATAGCACATCCACATGTTCTGGCAGAGCACAAGAGTAGATTGTCCTTTCCGCAGCAAGTCAAACTTTGTGGTCTAGTGAGCATTCTTCTTTGGTGATGAATAGAAAGACGAGGTACAAGTGCCCATAAAATGCAAGTCCACATATGCACTAAATAAAAAGAGACCATCGCCCAAGGGGATATGTACAGAATATCACCTGGAAGAAAGGATAAGGATTTTGTTGTTGTTTTATTTATTTATTTAGGCATTTTTACCCCGCCCTCCCTGCAAGCGGGCTCAGGGTGGCTTACAAGGGGCATAAGCCCATCCATAAAACCAAATAAAACAGTAAAATCGTAATTAATAACAATAATAACAATAATAAAGTGCTTCCTATAACAAGATGGTCTTAAGTGGTTCTTGAGTGGTTCTGATGGCATCTTCAATCCTCCCCGTTAGGGTATCACTGTCCAGTTGACGGTTCAAGCCAATACCAAATTGCCACACAGTTTATGGCTGAGCTTTCCAGGGCAATTCCTGATCTTGATGATCTTGATAGTGTTGCCACCATTGGTGGTGGTGGTGGCAGCGGAGGCCCCTATGCAAAGGCCTGGCGGAAGAGCTCCGTCTTGCAGGCCCTGCGGAACTGCATAAGGTTGAAAATTATTGGGGATTTAGTAGTATCATTCATTGGGAGGGTGTTAAGTTGTTTGAGATATGTTGAGATGTAAAAAAGAAATACAAATATGGAAAATAATATTAGGGAAGGGGGAAGAACCCTTATTATCAATTAAAATATTTCTGACTTCATACAATGAAAGTTTGCTTCGCTATACTCAAAAGTAACTGTGCATCTAACACCTTGCATTGATTTGAACAAAAAATATACACAAAATGTCTCTTCATACAATGAAAGTTTGCTTCGCTATACTCAAAAGTAACTGTGCATCTAACACCTTGCATTGATTTGAACAAAAAATATACACAAAGTGTCTGATAATAGAGATTTCTTTATGTAATCATATTACAGTGGTTTATAAAATTGGCTTCCTGATAAAGCTGAGTCCTGCCTTCCACCTTCCCTGTAAAAGAAAGTGGCAGCATAGTCAGTGGCAAATACTATAGTCTTTTAGACATAAGGGGTACTCATTTGAACCAAGAGGAAAGGTGG
>NW_015173202.1:308668-316654 GCF_001447785.1 Gekko japonicus | reverse complement strand
AAAAACATACAAAAAACAGAATATGCACATGAAACATACATATTGGGGGGGGGGGAGTATTGTGAAACACAGTGTCTTCTACCACTGGCTGTTAGCTGTGGGTTTCTTTCATGCAAAACACTGAACTAGGCAAGTTTTGCCTACTCTTCCAGATGCGTCTGTCTCAACATGATATTGCAGAAGACAACCATACACATCTTTGGTGACAAAAATGACAAACTCCTTCTTTAACAATAAACGTATTAAGTAAATTGGTCACTACAGATGTAATAACAGCAACGAATATTTGCTAAAACTCAGACAAGATTAGCATGTTTTAAAACAATGGATTAAAGAAGAGAAATAATTCTAAAAACAGAGTGTAATGAATACCAAAATGAAGAACATGTTTGTAATGCTAGGCAAATGATTTTTTAATATTTTAAATATGGATAGACAAAACTATGTTACAAGCATTTTACCTTTTCCATACACCATTTATCATGGGAATGTTCGGCATATTTGTTAATAAAATACTCTAGTTTTTCAGGAATTGTGATGCTGGGCAAGGAAAAACAAAAGAGATATCAATAAAATATAATCAGCCCATTATGTCACAGTATTTGAACTTGCATTTACTTGTCAAAGCTCTGATACCAATACCAAGGTGAGAGCACTATTAGTATTTTACCCACTTGCCACTTCTAGAGGGAGAAAGTTGAAAAACACAGATACTTAATTTCACAGTTCATAGTTGACTGGTATAATAGGAGAATCAGGAATGAATATCTACTAACGAATCAAGGTAAAGCAAAAGAACCATTCCACGTGACTAATCAATTGGATGTTTGAATAACTTTCTCTGATCTACAGATGTTCAAAAACATAGTTAAGGATAAACTACTTCATGATTATTCCAGTTATCGCTTAGTATAACCAGTTGCTTTGTAGGATGAAGGCTAAATATTTCAAAAGCACCAAAGTATGGAAGATGGCATGTATTTTGCAATAAATTAAACTTTGCATAATATATATACACAAAATAATCTGCAGTAGAATAAATGCTTACTTAGAAGTATCAACAGGTTGTGGGTTAAAATTCCCATCCGAATCCATGGAAGCCTGTTTTTCCATTACGCCAACATAATTTGATTCCATGTAATCAGGAGGTAAAGCACCAGCCACTGCACTCAGGCAGGGCAAAGCTAGTTTGAAAAGTTCTTGTTCATATTTCTGCAAAGAGAAAGCAGAATGCAAGAGATCTAATACTGAACTGTTAGGCCTCCATTTTGCTGAAAATCTAACTGCCCTGCTAAATCAGATCAGAGAACCATCTGTTACAGCATGTTGTCTCACACAGTGGTCAGTCAGTTGCCCTGAAGAACAGACAAACAGGACACAGGCTTTCCTTTGATGGTGCCTCCTAGCACCTGTTGTCAAAGATTTACAGTGCCAACCTAATTAGGTTTACACCCTTCTAAGCCCACTGACTTCAATGGACTAAATAGGGTGTAATACTGCTTAGGATGATATTGATACTGTTTCTGTATGTGGAGAGTCCCTTTAGTTATCTTTGCTGGTAGTCATTGATGAATCTATCCTCCATGAATCTATCCAATCTTCTTTTAAAGCAGTTTATACTAGTGGCCATCACAACATCCAATCTCAGAGAATTCAATAGTTTAATTAGTGACTGAGTGAAGGAGCACTCTGCATAAGTTTGGCTACCATCTCTTGCGCTTTCATCTAACATGATGTAATTCTCCTCTGAGTAAGCACACTTGATTGGGCATGGGTCCTTTAGTATCTTTCATAGCACTGCAGCATTCAGTGTTTTGAAATGTAGTGCAAAACTGGCTTTTCAACAGACCTATTTGGATTGCTTACATGTATAAATTATGTGAAAGTGAAGGATGAAAAGTGGTATATATATTAATCCACGTATATATTTTTGCCTCCTCTAAACAGATGTGTTGTGAGATCTATGCATGGAGCACAGCTTTCTGTTCTTTTTTTCTGTGTGCAACACCTTGCACAACAAGCTCCTTCTACAACCTGAGGTAAGTACAGCTGCAGCCTTTAAGCAATATGCAGAGCAACTGCTAAAAAATCTGGTGCACACCTAAAAGTTCTTCTTCGTTTATAATAAATATAAAAATAATAGCAAGTAACCATGCAATACCCTTATTTTTTTTCCTGCTGGTAAGTTAATCATCTGATCCAATAATTACCTACGAAATACAGTGGAATGTAAATGAGCAATAGAAATACAGACCTATAGCCCAGTCCTTCTCCTCTTGAAGGCAGCTATAATCACTCATTCAAAACTGGACCATACAAAAATATTGTTTGGGGGTGGGAACAAGAAATATACAATATAAAAGAAGCCACAACTACTTGCAACTACTATGCACAACCTATAACATACTTATTGTAGAACTGAAAACGGCTGTATTAGAATTGTCACTTTGTATTCTTATTACATCATCAGCCAATCTAACTGGTAGGGAGATTATAAGAAGTATATTTTAAAAGGAACTCCAAATTCAGTATGATTCATTTTGCTGAAAAGTAATTTAAAAAATCCATGGCATACTTCAGTTTTATTTGGTGTATTTTGGATCACAGTCACGATTTGTACTATAAACTTAAAAGTTACCTTTTGAGACAAGGCATCAAATATACCCCAGAACAACTTTCTGGACAAATGAAGTTCCTCTTCTGAAGCAGCACCAAAGTTGCCCCATCCTCCTGATAAGCAATAATATTTCCAGCATCTTTCGTAATGATTTGTCAGCAACTGAATAAAATGGGAATGCATGAAAATATATGTCTCCTTTATTTCATTTCCATTTATCATTTGACTAATAAAACCCATCAAAGATTTTTTGGATCAGGCTTTAAATTAAATATATACTAAATCATTAATTTAGTGTGACTCAGGACTAACTGCTTCAAGATTATGGTCTTCAAAGTATGATCACAAATATTTGAGCAGTAGGGTCATAGGAAAGAATGAACAAAGCAGGTCTTTTGGCTGCCCAACATCTATATGTGTTAGGGTGAAAATGCAAAATATCGTTAACAAGACATTCAAAAATTATGTTATGCTGCCTTATTCAAATACTGTTGTTGTGCAGTTTCATTCATTTCAATGGAGACTATGCAAGTGATCTGCCTTGGGACTTTCGATTTTACCTGTTTGCACATTGATACCTTTAGAAAGCTTTGCTCAGATGGGTGGAGCTTTCACAGTGGAACACAAAAGGAAAACTAGTCCTGCATAGGGATTGGCACAGACCAGAAAAATGCAGTTTGGTTCATGGTTCATGGTGTGCCCAATTTGTGAACCATGGACCGGCACAAACCTTTTGACACTAGAAAAACCAGTTCAGTTTGTGAGCTTCACAGTGCGGCAGAACACTCTCCCGGCATGCTAGAGAAACCAAACTCACAGGGGATCTCCAGCTGACTCTCCCCTACCTGCCCTCTAAGTTTGGTGAGGATTGGATTTACAAAGACTGATTTACGCCCCCCTCCTAAGGTACCCATCCTCCATTGTTTCCGATAGAGAAAAACAAACAAATCAAGATCCAAAAATCAGTCTTTAATCTTGATGTACGTAGACCAATGAAGATGAGATGAAGACTCTCTGAGAGCACTGTAAGTCATTGTAACAACTGCAGAAAGGCACACCATAAGAATATACTATTTGCTGTAAGGCTGCCTATTGTAACTACACTTAGCCATAAGAGCAGTCCATAATCTGAAGAAGTTTAAATGAAACGAAGTATAGAATAATCCTGAGTCTTCATCTCGTCTTCATTGGTCTGCATACATCAAGATTAAAGACCATGATCTCCTGGACTGATTTTTGGATCCTGATTGCTACACAACTGAGTTGTGATACCTTGATTTGTATGTAGTTCCCTGTTACATGTTTAAATAGATTATTTGATGTGATGTAAGAAAACTGAGTTGTGTATGTAGTTCCTTGTTACATATTTAAATAGATTATTTGATGTGATGTAAGAATTATAGAGTGATTCTCTTACTGGAAAATAGCATTGCTTGTATTCAGTGTTCCCTGTAAGCTGAGTTAGTGTGAGCTAGCTCACAGTTTTTTAGTCTCCAGATCACACATTTTTGTCTTAGCTCAGGAAGGATGGCTCCAGAGCAAACTAATTTATGCAGTAGCCAAATCACTCACTCACAACTTTAATGCCAGTAGCTCACAAAGTAGAATTTTTGCTCACAAGACTCAATAGCTTAGAGGGAGCATTGCTTGTATTGTGTATTGAAAATAAGTATTGTGCATTGTGATTACCTTTAAAAAAGCCCATACATTTTATTATAATATTCATTATTCAGTGTCTTTTTGGCACGATATTACAGTTCTTGTGGTTACAGTAATATTACAGCCACGGTTCTCCTCTAGAGAATGAGAACAAGTTATATAAATTGCATATTCTGAAGAGGAAGACTAAATTTACCTTGAGAGGCATCTTTGCATGTTCATTTAATAGTGGAATATCAAATACTAATCTTCTCAACAAATGTTGCATCATTGAAGGCCGAAGTTGACTACAAGTAGAAAGAATATATTGTTATGTGCAAGATTAGAAGCAGGTCTATGTGAAACCATCAATGGCCATTATTCTAGTCAAACAAATGCAGGCATTTGTAAACAATTGTAAACAAACAAATGCAATTGTAAAAAATTAAAACTGCTTGTTATCCAGCATATAACCCAGGATTATAAAAATGGGAATCTTTGGAAATAGTAGATACAAGAAAGGAGACGCGCGAAACTCGCGGGGGGGGGACGGGGGAGCTCCACGCAGAGAAGGTGGAGGAGGAAGCAGCAGCAGCAGGTAAGCTTCCCCCCCATCCTGCCGATTCCCCCCCACACGTCTCCTCCACCACCACCACCCCCGGCTCAGGGGGCGAGGCCAGAGTGCAGCCCCCGGGCCTCGCCAATCTTCCCCCTGGCTCCGAAGCGATACTCGCGGGGGGGGATATTCCAACCCACCAAGCGTCACCCTCCCTCCCCAGCGGTGGTGGCAAGGCCGGCCGGCCCACCGAGCTTCCCCCTTCCTCTCTCCCTCCCAAGCAGCAGCAGCGCAGCGGCGGCAAGGCCGGCCCGCCCACCAAGCTTCACTCTCCCTCCCCAGCAGCAGCGGCGAGGCCGGCCGGGCCACCAAGCCTCCCCCTTCCTCTCTCCACAGCAGCGGCGGCAAGGCCGGATGGCCCGCCAAGCTTCCCCCTTCCTCCCTCCGCAGCAGCAGTGGCGGTGAGGCCAGCCCGGCAAGCCTTCTCCCGCCCTCCCGTCCGCAGGGAAGGCTCTTTTACTTTTTTGGGGATTTAAATATCCCCCGATATTTTTTTCACCTTTTTAGATTTTTGTGCACACCTGGGGACTGCCCCGAGTGTGCAGGAAAATCTCCCTGCCCCCCAGGTGCCCCCAATGTGCGGATTTAGATATCCGCACGCAGGGGGCGCCTTCGCTATTAGTATATAGATATGCAACTGACATGTCGATATTCCAAAAACTGCCTAAATAATAGTAGAACTGGGTATGTAACAACTGCTGTCTCTGTACTTAATTTGTCAGAATGTAACCTTTATACTTTCACACAGGAAACTCTTGACAAATCTGAAAACCATCCAATTTTTGCCTCTCAAAATAAATCAAATTTCTAGCACTCACGGCTGCAGTTAAAATTTCTGAAGTATATTTCATGCTTGAAGGATGAGTATATACAAGTATATATATATACTGTGTCACCTTGACACGACACAGAGAGTACTCCATCTTTCTGTGTTATACCTCTGAGGATGCCAGTCACAGCTACTGCGGAAATGTCAGGTTCTACAATGCCAAGACCACAGCCACACAACCCAGAAGATCTATATTTTTATATATATATACTGTGTTTTTACGTGTGTGCATGATATACACAAACACAGAGTTCAGTATATAAAGGGATTTATTCTGTCTATTGATGGCTACATTGTTGATTTTGTGGTTGTCTGTCAGGATATAACTTTTAAGAAAAACTTGAAAATATATTCATGCAGCCCAATCCTATGCTTGTTTGCTCAGAAATAAGTCCCACTGATTTCCAAGGGGCCTATTCCCAAAGGGACCTATCTGGGTTATCATACTTTATTTACATGCCAAATTCTTTTTAAAAGAATGATTTGCAAATTGGTTTAATTTTCTACTATGTTTACACATGACAGCAGGGAAGTGAAAGATACTGTTTATTACTATCTTCATCAATCCCAATTTTTTATATCACTGAATTACTACTGGACATTTTTGCTCCAGCAACCCATTTTACTATCAAAGTCAGGGTTACATTCTTACCCACAAATGGAGAGTAGGCACTCTTCAATAGAGTCCCGCTGAGCTTTGGTGAGAGAGCAGCCCTTGGAGAGTCGGTATACAGTATGTAACAAGGAATCTATAAGGGAAGCGTGGTGTTCGGTGCCAGCAAAAAGAGGAGCGCATCTAGTCAGCAAAGGCAAAACAGCAGTACAGAGGTACCGATTGAGGGCCAAGGCCATATCTGTGGCACTCAGAGCAACCTACAAGATAAAAGGTAAAGCTATTTAAATAATTTATTTATTTAATTAATTAATTTATACCCTGCCCTCCCCGCTGAGGCTAGATGAGTTTTAATGCATCAATATTGTTACTTAGAAACACTGTTATATTCCTTAACAGCTGTTTTAAAATATGATACAAGGATATTAGCCATACCTTCTTCAATTAAAATAAAAATCATCATTCACTCCCTGTATAGAAAGCAGTATCTTTCATATCCTGGTGAGATCCCCTTTAGGTTGCACAAAGCCTCAGAAGGAGTGAAGAAAGGGGTTAAATCTGAACATTTTTCACACTCTCGTTATTCCTCATTTTCATAGAAGTTGATCCACAACAGCACTGGAATCAGTTTGAACAGGGTTCTTCCACACATCTGCCTTCCATGTGCATTTTTACAGTTGTGGAGCCAGTTTATTTCCCTCTGGTTATGTTTTAAATAATGAGGATTTTCAACACAAGGTGTTGTCATCAGTGTCATTACCAGTGGCATCAGAGCACTCTCCATATTTATTTATTTTTTTAATGGACCTGAAATATCACTATATCACTATAGTGTTGCAACAATAGTTTACCCAGCTTTCATTTTTTCAAAAAGGGGGGGGCAGCACTGGGCACAGCACAATGTAATTAAAAAGAGCTGGTGCTGGGCAGCACTGGTGGGAAGGCTGGAGCAGCTGGCAGTGGAAGAAGGGTCAACATGGCAAATCAGATTGTGCAGTCACAACTGTGGAGCAGTAATTGGAAGAAGGGAAGGGGCAGGAGGAGGAGGAGGAGGCGGCATACTGAAGTCTAGTGTGTTCTGCTCTATCAGTAGCACTGAAATACACCATCCCCTCATAGGACACCTCAGAGAAGTCTAGGGGTGCATCTCTTAATCCCTAATCATCTATATATCTAATAGTGGAAGGGGGAGCCATCTGTGGATACTTAAATTTGTGGATAGGGCCCATTCATACAAAAAGATGATTTCTCAACAAACTTGATGGCCCCCCCTCCCAGGTTTGCAGAAAAATCCAAGAACTTCAAACAGAATTTTTTTTGGGGGGGGGGGTTAAATCCACCAAAAACACATTATCTACGCTTGCACACATAACACAACTTTATCAGATGGCCTCCATCTAGTGGAGGCAGCAGTTGGAGGAGGAGTTGGGGGTAGTAGTTGTTGCCACCACTTTAGCTAGGCAGGTGGAGGCTGTATGCTGAATGTGAGAGAAACGGAGGAAGAGCTGGGGGAGGCTGAAGCATGGCTGTACACCTGATGAGCAGGTGTGCAGGCAGGGAAGAAGGAGTGGGAACTGCTCTCCCCCCACACACGCACTGAGCTGCAAAAGCAGGAATAGTGGAAGCCAGACAGTGGCTGGAACAGTGAGCGGGGGGGGGGGGGGCGCAGGCAA
>NW_015173202.1:292175-308625 GCF_001447785.1 Gekko japonicus | reverse complement strand
AAATAAATATAGATGTGTGTGTGTGTGTGTGTGTGTGTGTGTGTGAGAGAGAGAGAGAGAGAGAGAGAGAGAGAGAGAGAGAGAGAGAGAGAGAGAGAGATCAAAGAGACTGAGAAAGAAAGATGAATTGACGACAGTTTGTGTGTGTGCACATTGGGGGGGGAGAGAAAGAGAGGAATGGAGAAAGAAAAAGAAACTAATAACAGTGTGTTTGTGTGTGTGTTTGTGTGTGTGACAACAGAGGGACACAGAAAGAGAAATTGTGTGTGTAAGAGAGGGGGGTGGCATTGGGGGAGTGAGAGGGTGAGTATGTGTGTTTTCCAGGAGGCACTGGGGATGCAGAAAGAAAGAGTGAAAGCAGGGGTTAGGGGGACAGGTAACAAGAGGAAGACAGGCATGGGGGGGGGAGAAGAAGACACAGAGGGGAAAAAGCAAAAGTGGAGAGAATGCAATGGCCCTTCATACAATTTCCTTATGGGTCCCCACTTATATATTCGAATAGTGAAGCCAGCCAAATCTGAAGATACATAAATGCAGTGATTGTAACTGTGAACAGACATAAGAACATAAGAGAAGCCAATGTTGGATCAGGCCGATGGCCCATCCAGTCCAACACTCTGTCACTCAGTGGCCAAAAATACCAGGTGCCATCAGGAGGTCCAGCAGTGGGGCCAGGACACTAGAAGCCCTCCCACTGTTTAACCTTTCCTCATAGGAAAAGTGTTCCAACCCTTTTATCATTCGAGTTGCCCTTTTCTGCACTTTTTCCAAAGCTATAATATCCTTTTTAAGGTGTGGTAACCAGAACTGCACACAGTATTCCAACCTGCTGTATGTATATACAGCTTCTAGGATTGCAGTTTTAAATAGTCTCCAAGCTTCCCCAATGGTTTTGACCCTTTCTACTTTTCCTTTCAGTTTCTTCCTCACATGTCCCCTCATATCAGAGAAATTACCCCTTTTAAAGTTAAAAGTGGTTGTGTCAGTCTTTTGGGGCAACTCCCTATTTATACAAATGTTGAACTCATTAAAATTATGATCAAATTTCCCAAGCGGTACAATCAAGACAGATCTTTCTACCAACCCAAAAAGTGTCCCAGGTTTGCAGAAAAATATGAAATGTTTAAAAAAAAAAAAAAAAAAAGATAAAAGGAGCACCTGTAGCTTTAAAAAATGGAAGCACTCAGTGGCAAGCTGCTAGGCAACCATGGCATTGTAGGCTTGATTTCCAGGGCTGTTTTGGCCTTTGAGGCCATTGGGGTCAGGCCAAGCAGCAACTACTGGGTGACTTGATACCACCAATTTGCACGACTCATCACCCAGGACTGGCCACTTTAACAGCAGCCACCCTATGAAAGCCAGTGTGGAGTAGCAGTTAGAGCTTCAGAGTACGGTGTGGGAAGCCTGGATTTCAATCACTAGTCTGCCATGGAAGCTCACTATGTGATGGTGTACCAATCACATGCTTTCAGCCTAACCTGACTCACAGGGTTGTTGTGAAGTTAAAAGGAAGAGAGGAAAATGATGTAAGCTGCTTTGGTCCTTCTATGGAAAAAGACAGAGTATAAATAAAGTAAATAACTAATAAATATAGCTGAAGATGGGAGGGAGATAAAAGACAGGTTGGTGAATGGCTGAGAAGAAGAGAATGAGGCAGGAAAAGGGGAGAGGATATGGGGGTTGCCAGGAAGAAGGAAAGAAGAAATAGTGTGGGGAGGGGGGTACAGGAGAAAATGGTGTGTGTCCCCCACAAGTCCTTGAGGGTTCCCTAGCATACAAATGGGCCTGGCCCAGTAGCTGGCACCATACAACTGTGCCATAGTTCCTAGGTAGAGGATGCTGAGGCAGGGAGAGAAAGCTGAAGACAGATGGACAGATACAGGTAGGCTGGCTAGGTAGGTTGACTGTTTGGTGGGAAGGAGAGAAGGAAGCAGGAAAAGGGGAGATGCTATGTGGGCTTTCAGGGAAGAGAAAGAGGAAATTTGGGGGGGGGGGATGAGATCCCCTCCATGAGTCCTTGCAGGTTCCCACTTGTTATATCCCTAATTACTAACTAAACATATACATTAAAGGGGTAATATGAGAATGAAACATAGGATATGTTGTTTAAAGTAGACACAGGAAGGAGAGTCTCAGCAAGGAGAACATTAATCAACAGCAAATGATCACATGACAGCACAGGAATTATAAACCAGCTATGCCCACTTTTCAGTAGGAAAGACCAGTGTGAAAGTGCTTTTTATTGCTTGAATTTGCTTTGGGATTCTATAACAGCCACTAGTCATAGGTTTTTTTTCCTTCTTTTCTCCTTTCCTTGGCAAAATCATAGCAACACCAACTCAGACCTTCAGCTTCTCACTTTCACAAACCTTGGTGCAAGTCCATCTGGGGAATATGTTTCATTTTCATAACACAAGCAGCCTTTCCCCCCCTTTTGCTGTCAAGTCACAGATGACTTATGGAGACCCCACAGAGTTTTCGTGGCAAGAGCTGTGCAGAGATGGTTTGCCATTGCCTGCCTTAATAGGTGTAAACTACGAGGGAGGGCTCAGGGACTTGGCCCTTCCCTGAATTTTTCCAGGAAGGACTGGGCCTTCCCCAGGCAACCGGTGCCAGGGAATATTGAGTTTAAAACTTTTTCCCCCCTCTGGTCTAGAAAGAAGGAAGTCAGGCTCACCTTATTAATGTTAATTGAGCTAGCTGGATAGACAATGGGATGGTCAACTATTCCCCCTCCCTTCTCCAAGCATATATGTGGAGATACCAAATGCTAGAGTCTTTAGCAAGCTGAGTGGGGGAAAAGCTGAGTGGGGGAAAAGATTTGATAACATTCCTTGCAAGAAGAAGAAAAGGTCTCTTACAGCTAGATCCATCAGGTTTTTGGTTGTATCTTTGCATGCTCTAGGTTAATAACTAAGGTTTTTGAAATCCAGAACATATCAATTCTTGAATATGTTTGGTGTCTGTCGGAAAAGAAAGTATAGTCCTTAATCCTGGCTGGCTCCACCCACTTTCAATGTAGCAAATAGACTGCAAAGCCTCTGTTGGGCCCAACATACTTGCTGCACTCCAATTTACATTTGGGGGGGGGGGAAAGTGTCTCTATTTTATTTTATTTTACTTGGGTCTATATATCCTTGATAGGGGACAGTTGTTTTTTTTCATGGGGGGGCCTGCTTCAACCACTCCTAAGTTCTTCTTTCAATTTCCATTTCATTTCCATTTCAAAGCATAAGGCAGAAACAAGACTCCTGTAAATGAACATCCAGGAAAACATTTAAAATGTTCCCGTACAGGCTTTTCTCTGTTGCTTTCCTTACTGTCAAATTTGTGACCATTTGTTTGTCTTATGCACATGATATGTATATTTGCAGATCTTAAAGTGACTATTCTAAAAGTGAATTTAAAAAAAGGACACAGCAAGAGACCACTGAGATACCACTATAACCACTGGCCAACTCCCACCTCTTCCTGGGTTTAGCCCAGCCCAGGGGCATGGCTAGGGAGGTTCCCATGAGTTCCCAGCCCTCCCCCTAAATTTCTGGGGAGCCCCTTCCTAAATCCCACATGGCTCCACCTCCATAGATAGTGACAATGGCCTGTGATGCCACTGGCTCCTTCCAATGATGTCACTGGGCCCTGGTTCTTTTAAGGACCTAGCATAGCAATGCCTCAGGCCCAGCCCCAGCCCCCCCCCCCGGGAAATTGGAAAGCATACGCCCTTGTCTACCTCTGCATAGAGGCCTTGGACTTTCTTGGTGATCTGCCATCCAAATATTAACCAACTGACCCTGCTTAGCTTCCAAAATCTGATGAGAGCGGGTTAGCCTGGGCTATCCAGATCAGGGACAAGCAGCCTAGCCTCTTTTCAATGGGATCCCAATGGGATTCCAATTACAAAATTCAGATCTGGAAATATTTGGAATATTCTGAATAGGACAAAATTCGATGAAGTCCAAATACTTTCACAGCCAAGTTGCATATCTCTATTATTGTTTGCTAATCAGGAATAAATATTTTATGAATAGCTGCCTAGTATGATATAAGTAATGAAGCAAGCATTTATATGCTGTTGTGCAAATTGTTTTATTTCAACAATTTGAATTATGCTTGTGTTACAATTATAGAAATAAAATTCAATACAGATATCTAAATCCCCAAATTTAGGCTTTGACTGAGGACCCTTCCTCTGACCATGGAAGCCTTCTTCCAATAGAGCAGGTCTCTTCACTTAGTGGAACATAGTCATAGGATTCAGCCCACTAGGAGCATCAAGTTGTAGTGTTCAGTGTTTCATTTATCCTCCCAGTAAACCTATGTGGTATTTCCTTTTTAGTTCTAATTACCGATGGAGACCAGAGATGCAGTAATTTTTCAAATATTACCTATCAAGTCTTCGGAATTTGAACTCTAGTTTCACAAGTCCTTCAAAAATCTGTCCAAGAGGAATGATTAGATGACCACAGAACCTTAACATCCTATATTTGAGGAACTGAGTCAAATTGTACCCATAATGTAGGACTTAAAGAACTTGCAAATTACAAATGACATTACCGTATCTAATGAAGCAGCTGCACGAAGATCTGGCAGAAAGCCAACTTCTAGAAGATGTAGAAGAAAATTTTGATCTTCAATTCCATAGACCCTGTCAAGGAACAATACCATGGCTGCCTTGTGGTCTGGACAAAACCCCTCTGACATATCAGGTTCCACCACAGTACCATCTGAAAGAAATTAATCAATGATACAGCTAACTTCATAGAAACAAATTACATCTTAATGCTAATTCCTGCCACAAGGATTGGACATATTACTTTCTGTTAGAGTATTTTGATTTCGAAAGGCAACAATTTTACAATCTTAATAAATATAACATGGCAACCAAAATCCAGATTAATTCCTACTCCAATAAAAAGCACAATGGGCACTCCAAGATCAGACAGACTGGTACCTCCTTGCCATTGAAAAGACTGAGAAAACTCTGGCAGGTGTGAGAGCTCCATGTGAACATCAGGACTTTTACACCCAGGATTTTTTTCCTGGGGGAACGCACCAGAATGGAGTTCCAGAACCTTTTTGACAAAATTCTTTTAAAAATGTTTAAAAGTTCGTGAGTTTTCAGTATACAGACTGAAAACTTCATTTCCCTCTTGAGTATTATGACACCTCTTCCCCCCCCAAAAAAAAAGTTCCGCTTACAACTAGAAAGATTCCTACACTGGGAAAAGAGAAAATATGGTTCCTAATTACAACACATACTAAACAACATATAAATTTTAAAAAAAATTCCCATCCAATACTTCTAGGTATTGTTAAAATTAAGAAAGAGGAACTAATGTGAAAATCTAAAAATCACTAAAATAATAAATTGTACAATAATAAAATAGAGATCAAATATTGATACATGTGATCAATAAACAGTGGAAAAATATGAATGTGTATACTCTAAAATAATAAAAAGTCATGCTATTTTTTAAGTTTTCACATCAAATTTAATTAAATATGACTCAGCCTGCTCAGCTCATGCACTGCTCAGCTCATGCACAACTTCTTGTATGTACAAGGCCTCCTTGTGGAACAATGGGTACAATTAGTTAAATTGATAGACTTCCTTATGGCACCTGGCATTTTTGGCCACTGTGTGACAGTGTTGGACTGGATGGGCCACTGGCAACAACAAGACGACCTAAAGACTGAGTCCACACTTAGGAAACTGGATTCCAGTTGACCAGTATGTAGCAATCTAACCAGCCCCTTCCCAGTCCTTCTTGATGTCCAGGACAAACTGTCACAGGAACAACAGTCCTGATAAGGGCCAAAAACCCTCATGCCTTGGAATGCTACCTGCTTCCATTACCTGTGCTCAGTTCAGTTCAGTTTATTTCTACAGTCCTTAGACCAGTCATACAAAAAGAAGTACACCTTTGCAATATTCCAAGATCAGTACAACATTAAAAACAGATTAAAATTTAGTCTAATATCTTTTTTTCAACCCCCAAAGCGATATTTTTATAACATTTTCTATAAACTATAAACTACAAAGAAATAAGGGAGGGTATCTACAAACTACAGGTGAAAGGAAAGAAATACGTCTAAAAACCCAAAAGGTGGTTGCCATTACAAAGCATATAAAAATTTTGCTAAATTATTAAAGAGATTATTAGTTACACTGAATGTGATCAATATATGTATGCTTATGTTATCAAAATCAGTTAAAATAACTGTTCAAGAAATACCACAAAAGAACCGCTAATAATAACTAACTTCAGAGTCATTCAGCATCTCATTTCCCCCCCTTATATTCCTCAATTGATAATCTTGTTTGGGGACAGCTGCCCCACGTTGCGAATTGGAATCTTCTTCAGAAGTTGTAGCATCAGAGTCACTGTCGCTTCCTTTGTCACTGTCGTTGTCTTCTTTGTCGTCCTCTCCTGTAGAACCAAGTTACTGCTTCAGAAACTCCCGAGCTTTAATAGCAGTGTCAATTCTTTCTTGTCATTTATCTTAAAAAGGATACCCTTGGGTACCAGCCATCTGTAGAGGATGTTGTTTGTTTGCAAAAATCTTGCCAAGTCTTTAAATTTCTTTCTCTTCTTCCTAATTTCATATGGAATAGCTTTCAAAACCCTTCCTTGCCCTCGATTTTTAGGGACGTTCCTGATGTTGCTTTCAGGATTTGATCCCTCACATGCCTTTTTGAGAATCTGACCACTATCTCCCCTGGCAGATTTTTCTTCTTTATATATTCTGAATATGATCTATAGATCACATCCATCTCATTTTGAATATGATCTGCTTTTAAATCTGCAATCGGGGCCAAGGCATCACTCAGAATTTGTTTCAGATTCTCCCCCTTAGTTTCAGGGTGCCCCTGAAATCTCAGGACAAAGCTTGCTTTTTCCATTCGTAGTTGCAAGTGCTGTGATTCCAACATCTGCACACATTTTTTAACCTTTTTAGTATTGGCATCCACCTCCTTCACCATCTTGGCTGTCTGCTCAGTCTTTTTGGTAATTTCGCTTAGCTGGAGCTGCTGGGCTGCAAAGTTCTGATTTAAAGTTGTCAGTTGCTGGTTTATGTTTGTCATTTGTTCCAGCAGAGGCCGCAAAGAGTCTGCTAACATCTTTGAAATGTCTTTGGAAGTTTCCGGTCGGCTGACCAGCCCAGTTAGACTCGGACTTCCTGAAGAACGCTTGTTTCACTTGCTTATCCTTCTCAGTTTTTTTGCCCACCATCTTTGGGGATGTTTATCTTTAAGAGTAGTTTGCCATTCCCCTCGTCTGCTGCATCTTTAAATTTTGGAACTGGAGAGGGTTGTGCTTAATCGTCAAAGTTTTAGCGAGATAGTCTCTTATATTCCAACTCAGGGAATGCATTCTGCAGCAAGTAAGTTAAAGTTGTCTTCTTCTTACAGATAAGGTTGCATTAAAAAAAATGTTCTTAACAAAAATACAAACCCACCACTCCCTGTGTCCGGTAGTGACAGCTACGCCTCCCTGATGGGAGGTTCTTTTTCCACTCGATGCTTCGGGAAAAAGCCAGATTGCTCTTGTCGCTGCCGCCAACGGAGCACTGGCCAAACTCCCCTGCTCCCTTCCCTCTTCCTGAGCAAAGGGGGGGTCTCTCTCAGCACTAGAGACCCACAAATCGAGACGAAAAAGCCGGGGCGGCAGCAGACGAGGGGAATGGCAGATTGTGTTTATACAATGCACTCTCTAGCGAAAACAGAGCCAATGGCGACTGAAATATATAATTGGGATGATTTAAAATCTTTGATTGTGAAGACAATTAAATGTACTATCAAAGAGACTTGCAATACTGTACTGGAACAGAGTTTAATTAACTTAAAGGAATCTACAAGCAGCAAGGACACAGTTCTACAAAAAAACTTGAAAGATGAAGCACCAAAATTAAAACAAAAGGATACTACAAAACGACAGAAGAAGATGTACTACAAAAAAACTACAAAAAAGGAAGGAAAATGATTAAGAGAATGAGCACTGCTGTCAGTAAATTTGGAAAAACCAAATCAGTTCAAGAAGAAAAAAGAGCCAAAAATAGACAACTAAATGTTGCACTAAAACATTTTTCCTCTGCTGTAAAACACTCCTTTGGGAGACATGGAGACAAAAGGCAATGTAAGAAGAAAAAGTTACAACCAAACAGGATCCTAAGTACAAAGCCAATTTCAAAAAGAATTTACCAGACATATAAAAGCAAAAGACATAAAGAAAAGACTTTAAGGAGGAGAAAATACAGGACAAAAAAGAAAATTAAGATTGCTTTACAAAGGGATTTGAAAACTTTTGCCATTTCTATTATTTTTGCTATATGAAGGGCTCACAAAAGTTGGTTGGCAGTTAAATTGAAGTTCTGTGTTAGAAGGTGGAATAACAAGAGTGATGAGAATTGTGTTCTTTAGTTGCCAGGATTGGTAGAAAATTATTGGGAATTTAGTAATAAGTAAAAAAGATAGAAGTCATTGGGTCAAGAGCCGGGGAGAAATAGGATAGATTGAACTGATAGATCGAACTGATGTAAGTTCAAATGGAATGTGTTTGTTTTTCTGGTTTTTTTTAAAGGTTATGTAATAGGGGAAAATTAATGGAACCTAAGGAGTAGGAAAAAAAAGTGGGGAAATTAAATTGGAACGAAGAAAGAAAAGAACTATATCTTTAGCTAATACTAATTAGTGGTAACTGAGTAATAGTTTAAGAGGTAGAAACTTAAAGAATAACAAAGCAAGAGAATCATAATATATAACCAAGATGAATTTAAATATACAATGCTTAACATAATTTAATAGGTGATGCAAAAGAGACCCATAGGGATAGAAGATATGAGATATAAAAAGGTAACATGGGGAAAAATAGACAGATATAGGGGGTCGGCTTTTCACAGGTATTGAGATAATTTAAAGTAACGAAATTACAGGACAAGAGATGGAGAAAATGCAAGTTAATAGGATCTGAAAGAACATTGAAAAAGGATTACAACCTTATATTAATAGTTGGAATGGAATTATAAAAGGGCCTAAACCAAGGTGTGGTTTGCAGTAGATAAAAATGAAAGTGGCCATAATAGAAGGATTGTGGAAAACCTATAATAGAGCTTCGGAAGTGCATTAATTAAACAAAATAATGGCAGGACGGTAGAATATTTTTATTTATACATATTTTCCCCAATGATCTCAGCAAGATATTATTTAACCTCTCGGTTTGCATAAGATTAAAGTAATAGGTAAAAAATTTAGATCAATTATATGGTTGTAATGGTCGCACTGTGGTGCAAGAAACTAATCTCCTTTTATGTAACACTGTTTTGTTTGTTTGTTTTGTTTATTTGCAAAATTAGTAAAAAAATCATTAAAAAAAAGAATAGTTTGCCAAAGGTCTCTAAAGTTCGCACTAATGCTTGTAAATCTCTTGTGAAGTTCTTAAAACAGCTCTGTTTTGCTTTTATGGCTGCCTCCCCCCTTTGGAGATGCCTCTGTCTTTTCTTTGCATTTGGGAAGTTCCCTCCCTGCTTTTATTGCAGGAGGGGGAGGCTTTCTGCCTTTATCCTGGTGTTTTCGCTTTCATGGACTCACAGTTCATGTCGGCCTGAAGACCTCGCCAAAGGTACATGTTACTTGCTCGGCCTCCACGCGCTTGTCCCGGTCAGCAGCTTGAGATCCATAGTGGACACACAGCGGCAGGACCGTCAGGGCAAAAGGGAGCCTCACTTTTCTGGCAGCGTGCCAGAGGAGAGGCAACCCTTTAGCGCCCCATGGCTGGGGGCCCAACGCAAGGGCCCCAGGGGAGTGTGTACGATCACACCCTCTCCCAACCACTGGCGCGCAGATCGTGCCTCATATCTTTAATTAAATCACTAGGGGCATCATTTCCAGATTTAAGGTTTCCAAATTCATCCCTGGCAGGAACCATAGCATCACCTGTACACTGACATTTCCATGTCTTTAAAGAACCTTCCCCTAAAGGGAAGCATCCAGGCTTTCTTTGTTCAAGTGGTCTCTTGTATTCATCCTGAAAGACTCTGGTTGGACATATACCGAAAGTAGCTAGAAAACCTCTCATTTTATGTAGCATCAGTGGGATGGTAGTTTGCTAAAACATCAGTACCAGCCTCCATTTTTTGAAGGTATTTGGAAGTCTCTCATGAGATTCAAGATAGATCTCGTGGACTTCTAGTCAAAGGAGGCGGCTTAATGAATATATAATTTCTTGTTTGTTTCTCCAGTGATCTCTATTCACCAGGATCTGCGCTTTTTCCAATGCTACTTGGTTATTCCTCCATCACAGACTCCCATCCTTGTTGACCATTCCTACAGTCTCTGTACTCAGATTTGGGTGACAGTCATTAACAACATTAAGGACTCTTTTTTGTATTGAAGAGGAGTTGACCTCACTTTCATGCACAGGCTCTCTGGCTGCAGTTTCCTCAGTCCCTGACCCTTCTGATTTTCTCCTTAACAGCTCTTCCAGCATGTCAATTTTACTGGATAATTTGTTGAGTTGCTGGAATATAGCTATGACTGTCTCTGCTGTAAGGAGGCATTGATCTCCTATCATTTTAGCTAGGTTTGCTCTTGAAAATCCTTCCAAACTCTCCACAGTTGGAAGATTGGGAAAGCAGGGATCTGAGAAGGGTTCTATGCTGACAAATAAAACCTCCCCTCCTTTACTATCCGAAGGCTTCTCTTGTTCTTCAAGCAGCTGCTCAGCAGAGATATTGGAAGAGATTATATCTTCCAGCTGCTCCAGCAGGCTGAATCTGTTTTCACTAAGAGGGAAAGGTTCACTTATGTTTCCAGCATTTAACAGGGTTCTATGCAGAGTTGTTTTGAGGATTTATGGTAAGGAGTCCGGGAAGAGTCAGCATTTGAATTGTTTCTGGCCCTTTTCTTACTTTTGTTTTTGTTGTTCTTCATCATCTGCAGCTTCAGAGAGCAAGCCCAGCGGTTTATTGCTCCTTATCATGTAAGCCTTCCAGGGAGATTTATAACTCCTTTCAACTCCCTTGTTCAGCAGCCCTTCAGAACAGGCTCGACAACTGCCCACATTTCATATACCAAACACTTTCAGTTTTCACAGCATTTAAAACAATCTTCCTTTGGCTTGTAATCACGGAGCTCAGCAGTGAGCATCCAAGCCAGGCGTCGCCCTGACCGGAAGTCCTGGTAGCTACCTGTGCAACGTCTAGAGGATAAAACCAGCCACTTACTTGCACCTTGTATGCTATCTATATGAAAGAGCATTTGTTTCAAAGATACTTTTTGTGGCAGAAAAATATGTTAAACAATAAATAACTTTGATGTTGGGGTTATAGTATATGCTTACAAACCTAAAGTAACCGTCAGATAACACATTGCATAGGTTTCCTTGCTTTTGTTTTTATCAGTTTACTATCTTCTAATAAAGCTTATAATAATTATGTTTCTTTTTCACAATAACCAGCAGTTTCAATTCCCATCCTATACTATTTTATATATAAACTATATTCTGCTATTATATTCTCTCAAAATGATTTAATTTTTTCTGATTCATAGAATACATATTTAAATTTCCACATGTATTACCAAGGTAAACACTGAATTCAATCAGCTTTACTTTAATTTTATGGCAGCATGCAGAAGGAACAAAAATTGAGCTCAAATTTTCTTACCTTTTGCTATTGTTGGCATGTGGAAAGGAATACTAATTACACCCACCAAATCTTCTAAGGGAATCAAAGACCGCAGAATAGATCTGATTCTAATAGCTTCACCTTTGCCAGCATGGATTAACTAACAAAGAAATAATGTAAGCACATATTCATACTTGTATGCAGTTTTTATTCCAAGTACACATACTAATCTTTTTATAATATGTTTTACTTACTAATATTATAAATAACATACATGACATAAATTTCACAATGAATGGCTAAAATTATGGGGACTAGAACAAAGGATATCAATAAATGCAGGGCTATTTTTGGGCAGGAACGCACAGGAACGGAGTTCCGGCTGGCTCCCAAGTTGGCCACGCCCAGCAGGAACTCATTAGCATAATAGGCCACACCCAACAGCAGAAACTCATTAGGATTGGCTACATTAGGGGTGTGTGGCCTAACATGCAAAGGAGTTCCTGCTACAAAAAAGCCCTGGGTTTTGACAACAAACAAGGGAAACAGAATAACAAGCAAAAGGTGGGTGTGGCTGGATAACCACACTTCTGGTAACATGGGGGTGCGGCCTAATGTGCTAATGAGCTGTCCTGTCAGGGGTGTGGCCTAATATGCTAATGAGTTTCTGCTGTTGGGTGTGGCCTATTATGCTAATGAGTTCCAGGTGTTCACTGGCTTATTCTTTATTCATCTGGCTTGCATTTTTTTGAAACTGAATGGGAAAGTTGCAGTGCTAAGTATAGTTGCAAACTCAAATTCTCCAGTTTAAACTATCTCAATTACATGTGAGGCTAGCTCCTAACCAGATTTCCTCAGTGTTTCCTGATGCAGTTCACTTTGAGCACAGAAGTGTGCTGAGAAACATTGTGGCTGCATAGTGGCTGCTTTCGCCCCAATCCAAGAACCAGAGAAAAGGCAGCACCGAAGTCATGGTCACTTGAGATGTTAAACTGATCCATTTGTACAGGGTACAGAATTACTTGCTGTTTGTGTCCTCCTTTGCATCTGAGCAGTCAGAGGCAACCTTTAATTAGACTGCCAGCTAACTGGCTAGACTTCTAGCTGATCGGCAAGACTTTTCATCATGCAAAAAGCTGGGTTCTTGCAAGATTCACTGGGTTCAGAAGACACCAAAGGCACACAGAGCCACTAAGCAGTAATTTTTATATTAAAATCTTAAACTTAATGTTTTATTATTTTTACTAAGTGCCTTTTAAAACTGGAGGTAGTTGACAGATAAGTGGCAGGAGGGCCATTTAATCATGTAAGAAAGCAGCTCACTGAACAAGTGGTTGCCACTCACATTAAGCAAATCAACAGGCGTTTGAACATAATTAGTGACAACTAAAGCTCAGCCTAGAAAGTCTAAATCCATATTTGACTTGGCCAAGGATATAACAAGTAGCTTATTTTCTGTAAGATACCCTTGGAAAGAAACCACAGCAGTATTAGAGGATGCCTGGGTTGTGACAGAAACTATTTGTTCATACCACACAGATATTCCTTTAGCAAAAGTAATAAACCTACATGCATTTCTGGAGCACAGCGTCCTAAGAGATCAATCAAAGCGGCATAAAAAGTCATGATGGCATTCCCCATGTGAATTGTGTCATCCTCTTCTTCCACTTCACTTCTAACATTTTTTCCCAAGAGAAATAAAACACACAAAGCTGATAAGGTATTTTTACAATCACAACCCTCCTCCCCAAAAGAAAGAAAAAAAAGAATCAGAGAATTGCACATGATAACTTAAATTTAGACAAACCGAGGTTCGATCTCTGGCTTATTCCATTAAAACACTAAGGTACCAGACCTGATAAAATCATCAAGCATACTCCTAGAGGCTATTTACAGTGCTGACCCAGTTGTCTGACATAATAAAAAGTACCTCTTTATGTGCTTCCATTCTTCAGAAAAATTGTTCTGATTCTTTTAACATTACATCATAGGAAAATATGACTACCATTTAAAATTTATTTATTTACATTTTTGGCACAAACCATCACCACATACTGGGGGGGGGTCAGCTGTACGGAGGTCAATATTAATTCCTTTATACATGTGATGGATTGTGTCCTATTGTTCACAATTTAAAGAATTCTTCACAGACAAAAATAGTTAGCAACCCATCCTGAGAGCTTTGAAAAAGAGAATCTCTCTCATATATGTAACTGTAACACCATGTGAAATTTAGAAAGCATAAAAAACTATGTCCTGCCTCGCATTCAGTCAACTATATAATGCAAGGTAAAGGTAAAGGTTCCCTTGCTCGAAAGCCAGTCGAATCTGACTCTAGGGTTGCGGTGCTCATTTCCGTTTCAAAGACGAAGAGCCAGCGCTGTCCGAAGACATTTCCATGGCTTTCGAACTGCTAGGTTGGCAGGAGCTGGAACTAGAGACGGCACACTCATGCGGCACACTCGGGTCTCGATCATGCAAACGTTTGTATAAAAAGCATTATATTCTATTGTCATCATATGATAAAAAGAGAATGAATTAAGTTACTGATTTAGAAAGTAATACAAAATAAGCCAGATTCAAAGGAAAAATGTCTTCTGTCTGCAAATGTAGCCTACCCATCCTGTGTAATGACTGACAGAAAAGCTGTACCCAGGTCTTACCTGAAACCCCCCACTCAAGAGCATACACTCCATTTATATCTCATTTCTATTCGATCTTCCCTTTTATGATAACACAGAAACACTGTTTTTTAAAAAAAAAAAAATGGAGCTCTTATTCTTATTTTCATCATTAAAAGGTCAGGCTGTTAATAATGATGCTCTAAATACTGAAATGATAATAATGATATTTCTATAGCAACCTGTCCGTGCAGTGATACCATTGTCTTCTGCCAGCCAGTGAAGACATTTTTGTTTCTTCTGGCATTCCCCTACTGATCTTCCTTCCTGTTTATATTTTTAATTTTTTTGTTTTAAAATATGTATTGTTTTTATAATCATTTGTCACTTTGAGGTCTTACTTAGATGGAGAAAATGTTTTACATAAATAAATAATAAAATAAACATTCTGAGGCTCTGGTTTGTGTGCCTCTGTTGTCTGACATGATGGGTGGCCATGGTGACATGGCTTTTTCACCTCACAGCTATCTTACTTGAAAAGTTTGCCAAGTTTACAGTGCCAACTTAAAACATTTTTTAAAATTACCCAGACTTGCAGTTACATGTTTGCTGAGTGCGCTTAGACCCCCCCCCTTTTAAATATCTTTCTGTATTTCTAGGGCTTTTTAAAATTGCTATTGCTCTTTAACTCTGATTGGGGATATTTAATTACACTATCTTTTAGCTTGTGATGGTTTTAGACTACAGTTATTTAATTTTAATTTTTTATCTTGTTCTGTTACTTTTTAAAAAAAATTAATTGATGTTGCTTCTTTGTATTCCAATTAATTTCTGCAAGTTTTATTACTTTTATGACATCAATTCTATTTTTAAATTGTAATGAAATTGTTTTTCAATATTTCTTCTAATTCTCGACAGCCTTTGAGTGAGAGAACAGGCTATAAATAATTTAAATAACTATTCATACAAAGCAATTTGGTTTTGAACATGAGAGGATAAGCTTTTACTTTCTTTATAGTTATTCTAGTCACAAACAAGTGCCCATGGGCTAAATTTTAAATACAGTAAATACCATCAGACACTTCAGAGAACAGGTCTGGAGAAGATAATCACTCCCATTCTACCTACAATGTTTTATTGGATCCATTACTTGGTGAAGGTCCATCTCTTGTAGGATCTTCTGATATGTGTATGGCTTCCTCCATGGCAGCAAGCAGGCCATTCCCACCTTCTCCTCTCAGCGCTGGCCCAAAACATTCAGGACGTCGAATAAGTAGCCTGACCACCACATTAGCATTCTCTTCAACACTCTCTCCTACAACCATTCAGAACAGCCAATGATTTAACAAAGCTGATAAATAGGAAATATTATTTAAAAAATGTACATAGAAAGGAGACCAACTGTGCTAGGTGAACAAGCATAAGCACCATGATGCTTGTTGTCATGCCAGCTGGAACAGAGATTCTAGCTGTTTTACAACTCAGTTGCTATGAAAGCAAAAGAGGACACAATCCTCCCAATATTCAGTTCACCACCTAGTTTATGGACTGGTTGCATCAAATTTACTAGATCACTACAGGACTATATAAGACTTCCTGTTTACCTTTCTGTAATCTCTGAGACCTAGTAGTGGAGAGAAAATGGAAAAGAGGGGACAGGAGCAATAAACTAGAGAGGGAAATACTTGTTACAAGCTACATGAAAAGTAGGTGTATAGGAAGAATTAAGTTCTGATCTTCAAAGTACTGAAATAAGACTGACTTACATAACTGTTTAGGCATAACAAAAATATATACACAGTTAAGTTCTTCTAGTACCATTGCAAAACACAGCAAAACGAAGAAAATCCAAGTATCGTTCTCCTTCTACTGGATTCCATCCAATATCTGGGTAGCCCTTAGAAATCAGCAAAGGGCAGCTTTGCAAACCACATCCAGCCAAGTAGCGGACTACCTAAGAATAAGGCAAAATGAAAGAACAGGGTGTTTACTGCAAAAAAAAGGCTCAAGCCAGTTTTGTGGTAGTAAGTTCTCTTCTACTCCCTCTCATTAGCTTGACTTCTGCTACCTTTATCTTGTAGTAAAGTTGTGAGGAAACATATTTCATTACTATCTTTATCCTTGTAACTACTTGGATGCCTTATATAAATAGGATTGCCAGGCCTGAACTGGTAACCAGCAGGAGACTGGGAGAAGCAGGAACG
>NW_015173202.1:268664-292146 GCF_001447785.1 Gekko japonicus | reverse complement strand
GAGGTGACTGTCAGTGACAGCGTGTCGTCACTTCCAGGAAAAGCAGAGATTTTCCAGTGATTCCTAGAGAGGACTGATGTGATTGATGCCAAGTGTTTTTTAATGTTTTCTCCCCTCCCCCCAGCTGCTGGAGTACCGGCAGGCAAGGCCCACTAAGGGTGGGAGATCTCCTGCCCCAAGGGGAACACAGCAACCCCAGATATAAAGGATGCTGGATATAAATATGCTTAAGTACCATTCAATTCAAGCAGCCTTTCAGTGCAATACTAAACACAATTTCCTAGGAGTTAACCGCACTGAATGAAATGGGACTTACTCCTGAGTATACCTACTTGGGATTGTTATCTTATTCATTTTTAACTTTCTCTAAGCTCTTTCCTATTGTAAAATTTGAGTAGTTTTGATAGTCAGGCTTCACTAAATGATTCAGAGTAATTTACCAGAAGAATGCTTCTCTTCTCAGTATGGCTTCATGGGATTACAGTCTTTCTGGATTAAAACATCTTCTGACCATGTAGATCCATGCCAGAGTAACTTTGAAGCTACACTATTATAATGCGATCCATATGGGTCTTCCCTTGAAGACAACTCAGACACTTAAGCTGGTACAGAATGCCGTATCATCTAGATGTTAGTTACTATCAGGAGCTAGGTGGAATATGCATATTCTCCAATCAATCCACTCATGTCTCATTAGTTTTTGGGTTCAGTTTAAGGTACTGATTAGTACCTATAAAGCCCTTCATGGCCTGGGACTTACATACCTGCAGGACTGTAATACCCGGTATATTCCACTATGGCAGTTTCACTCACCTAAGTAAAATCTTCTGAAGGTGCCTTGATGCAAATGGATAAGATCAACAGTTGCCCATATCTAAGCATTCTCTGTGCCTCCCATGGGGTGGAATAGCCTGCCTGATATGGTCAGGAGAATTCTCACACTTCTATCATTTTGTTGAATGTATAAAATGGTAATGTTTAGGAGGGCATTTTTATATAGGGAAAAGTAATTTTAATGTTTGTGTACGTATTACACTGTTTTATAGCATTGTTTTCTGATATGTAGCTTTATTTCACAAACATGCAGATATGGTAAGAGAAAAACTCAATACAACAGGTAAGAGAACAAGGACAAAAACTGAGCAAGAATTCATTTTTACAGATTTAGCAAAATGTTTCCTTCTTAGAGCAATACTTGATCCTCACTGGCCCAATATTCACCTTTATTAAATTATGTACAATATTGTCTGTACTGTATTGTTCTTCAAATCTGTGAACTTTTTTTACTGTTTTGTTTGTTGTATATATTATACCACCATTTTTTTGTATTCTCTGACCCTGTAACTCAGTTTTGTCTTTTGCCTATCTGTATTATACTGTTTTGATTGCATTGTTGTTTAACTGTGTAATCCACCTTGATTCTCAGTGAGAAATCCAGAAGCTGAATAAATAAATCATGCAGATTGTTCACAGATCTGCTTTTCAAATCTTGGTGGGAACCGAGCGACAATCAAAATTCAGTTTTAAAAAGTATACTTCAAATAGTGTCATGCATAACAGTTGCCCTGATCCAAGAAAGCGTTCTACAGATGGAAATTATTTTTGAGATAAAGGCCAAGCTTACCAGGCTCATAAAAGATAGCTGTGGCAGGGGATCACATCCTGCAAGCCCCAGTCCAAACCAGGCATAGCCACACAATTCCTGTTAAAGGCTTCTGAGTGAAGTGCTGAAAATGCCAATCAGCTGTTAAATTGCTGGGTGGCCGTGTTAGTTACAAAGTAACTCCTTGTCACAGGCTACAATCATGTGACATTACATGCATGTGGTAACGGCACATCTAAAACAATGCAAGCTTTGAGTTTCTAAATGCATATATTCACAAACATATGCACGATACTTGTGTGTAAACACCTAGGCCGAGTTCAGACTGGCAGTTTGCCCCGATATACGTGTGTTTTAGAAACGTTCCACAACTGGATTAAATGGGCCGTTCACACAGGCACATCTGTCAGGCATTCCCCACCCGTACTCAACTCGTCTTGTAACGCTTTGCTCCTGAGTTTAAAAGATACCTGGTGAAAGTGGTAGCAAACCCTGGAAAGCGCGATTATCTCGCATCCATCCTACACCAACAAAGTGTGAATGCCAAAAGCCGCATTTTTCTTGTGCACTTATGCGCGCATTCGCATATCTCCACATTATAAGAAAACAAAGCCACGCCTTACAGCCGTGCCTCCAGGCCAACAGTGTGAATGCTCCCTTGCGCCTCCTCCTGGTATCCTCCTGCATCAGTCACTGCAGTGTGAACGGGAAAACCCGGAACAGTTTGTTTGGGCTCTTCACTTCAAACTGCCAGTCTGAACTCAGCCCTAAATAACTATTTAGATAATCACCTTCTCAAGATCAGGCTCCCTTAAAGCTAGAGCAAGTTCATTATTATCCATTACAGATGCTGCTGCCACATCTAAAGGTGTTGATCCACGCATAGAAGGGGATGCTGTTAAAAGAACATTTAAAATTATTATGTATGGGAAGTGCATAAAATTAGGATTATTTTTAGATAAGCATTATTTAAACTCAGCAAATCAAAACAAACAAACAAAAAAGAAAACTATCCACAAGAAGTACATGGTTTCCCTGACCTGCATAGCCCAGGCAAGCCCAATCTCATCAGTTCTTGGAAGCTAAGCAGGGCCGAACCTGGCAAGTATTTGGATGGGAGACCTCCAGAGAATACCAGGGCCAGAAGGCAGAGGCAGGCTATCAAGCCACTTCACTGAACATCCTCCATGCTCCAGTAGGAGTCGCCAGAGGTCACCATGACTTCCAGGCATAGGCACACACACACGCACACACACACGCACAAATGAAAAAATACAAATAAAGGTACATGGTTTATGCTACAGGTGGAATTCCTCATTTTATAACTACATAGCGATTACTTTTTATATTCAGAAGTGTTGTTATAAAATTAGTAACAATTTTATAATAAAGCTTTATTTTACATACACATCCTGCATAACTTTTAGTGTCTGTATGAGGCATCAATGCTGAATATAGAAGTCTTTAATAAACAGGATGCAATGTGCAATAACTACTGTAACAAATGCAGTGATTTAGGAATAATATTAACATCTCCTTCTCTTTCAAGAGATATCATTAACAAATATGCTGTCTTTGAACCAAGAATTCCAACAAAATAGTATGATATCTGCAATCTATTGACTGTAAAACAGATCCACTGACCTTTTCAAAAAATAGATAGCTATGTATTCTAATTTCAGGACTCTTTATATAAATACTTACCAAGCCCAACACTGCTGTTTTCCAAAAGGTAGCTAAGATGATCAAACATAGCCTTTTGGTTCTGTCTGCTGATGCGGCAAAAATAACATAGGAAACGGCAGCAATTTGCCACCATCTTAGGAAAGGTGATTTCCTAGACAAACAACATTATGTTAGTGTGCAAAAACTATGAATGTTAGTGATTTATCTGTTTTTAGAGAAGCTGTGGTCCTTCTGACAGATCATCCTGTACATATTCCTAATGGCCAAACAGAACAAGATTCTGGGAGAGCCACAAAATTGTTTGCTCAGCATTTCTAAAGATAATTTGCACCCACACACTAAAACCAATTCATACTAGGACCACAGCACAGGACAAGGAGTAGTCAGGGTGAAAAGTGACTTAACATATGCCAGAATCAGCAGAGAGCCTCTAAAAGTTCCATAGAATTGGCTATACGAACATCCACCAATGGTGCTCCTGTACTCAAAGTGGATCTCGCAAAGATACACCAGCAGGTCTATTCGGGTGCAGGGGAAATTGGCTTCACAGGATGCATACCTTGGAAGCACCTGGATCTCGCAAAGATACACCACCAGGTCTATTCGGGTGCAGAGGAAATTGGCTTCACAGGATGCATACCTTTTGCTGCACAAGACCCAGGACTAAATCCTCCCTGCCAGTCCATTAAAGGACCACAGAATCATTGTAGTCCAATGAACATTTTAAAAAGATGAAGAACAGCAGCCAGGCAACCTTCCCTTGTACCTTGATCCAGTTGCCCTTCAGAGATATTGGGGGGTCTCGCAGCCAGTGTTCCCTCTAAGCTGAGTTAGTGTGAGCTAGCTCACAGTTTTTTAGCCTCTGGCTCATGCATTCTTGTCTTAGCTCAGGAAGGATGGCTCCAGAGCAAACTAATTCAGGCAGTATCCAAATCGCTCACTCAGAACTTTAATGCCAGTAGCTCACAAAGTAGAATTTTTGCTCACAAGACTCCACAGCTTAGAGGGAGCATTGCAGCTGGGGATGGGCATGAAACACATTTTTGCAGTTTGGTTCGTGGCTGAACCACAAACCGATCCATGGACAGATACATTAGTTTGTGAACCAATCCAATTCGTATTGGTTAGTGACCCCTGCTTTCTGCTTCCCTCCACAAGGGTTTAAATGGCTCCGAGCCATTTCACCCTCTGCTTTTTAGGAAGGCCTCAGACTCAATGTCCTGTTGTTGGCCCTCCAGAGGAACTGGTTGGCCACTGTATGAGACCTGGTATGGACCACTGGTATGATTCAGCTGGGCGCTTCTTATGTTCTTATGACCAAACTGGTGCTGAATTAGAGATGATCAAATTCTTCAGTGTTCTATCCTCTTTAATAATTTGTTCCCTCTCTTCACCACAGGATTTGTTTTCAAGATTCTCTTTTGAAACTCTGAGACTTCAAGCTGAACCCTTACAGTGAAAAAAAATGGGCAGGTTGGGGTGGGGATAGGCCTTGGACACCTTTTTGAACTTTAGGGGTGAGATTTTAAAAAAAATGTCATGGAGCATTTACTTGTGTATGCCTCCCTCTGCGGTGTGGAACGGTACAGTCCCAGGAAGGGGGCCCCCTGACCTCTGTTATGAACATAAAAGCGAGGATTCCATTGAAGCTTTTGAGCTGTGCAGGGCTATTTTTGGGCAGGAACGCACAGGAACGGAGTTCCGGCTGGCTCCCAAGTTGGCCACGCCCAGCAGGAACTCATTAGCATAATAGGCCACACCCAACAGCAGAAACTCATTAGGACTGGCTACATTAGGGGTGTGTGGCCTAACATGCAAAGGAGTTCCTGCTACAAAAAAAGCCCTGGGTTTTGACAACAAACAAGGTAAACAGAATAAGAAGCAAAAGGTGGGTGTGGCTGGATGACCACAGTTCTGGTAATGTGGGGTGTGGCCTAATGTGCTAATGAGTGGTGCTGTCAGGGTGTGGCCTAATATGCTAATTGGTTTTGCTGTTGGGTGTGGCCTATTATGCTAATGAGTTCCTGCTGGGCTTTTTCTACAAAAAGAGCCCTGTAAGAACCACCCTTCATAATTTTTGTTTGTTTGTTTTTTGCAGAGGAAGTGGTTCAGATCCAACATATTGGTTGGAACATTATAATACAAAGTTTATCGAAAGCCCCGTGCATCGGAACTCAGTCTGATCATCATGCTGCATTTCAGGATCATCCCGTCTTTGGACCTCAGTGGGTGTTAAGCAGCCTAATGATGTGCAGGCAATAAACTTTCCTTTTCTAGTACGTTACCTTTGACTCGCCCCCTCCAAGTACATTCACCATAACTTCCATAACAGTCTCATGCATCCCCAATGCCCTCATAAGGTTAGGATGTTGGTAAAAAACTTTATTGTTCATGATGTCCCTGTGTAGCAAAAGGAAAACAGTGACAACATTTCAGTAACTTTACAACTGGCAGTTACTAAGGTACTTGCCTTTAGTTTCATGACAATTTGCATAGTATTTTTTTACAAAACTGAAAATTTTAGGAAGTCAAGCAGTACAAAAATGGCATAGGCCACAATTCCATATTGTGGGGAGATGAAATTTCATTAAGAGGATTGCCATGCAAAGTACTTACTGGTGGGGGGAGCCTTGCTGGGCTCCGGGAGCCGTCCGTGGATGCCGGCAGAATGTCACCGGAAGTGACGTGCGACGTCGATCACGTTGAGGGCGATCGCCCCCAACGTGATTAATGTGGTCGCATCACCTCTGGTGACACAGCTACGCTGCGCTTCGGGTGGCGGAGCTCCCCCCGGGGCCCGATTTTGCGGCGGCGGAAATCGGGCCTCCACAGTGGGGGTTTACCCGCCCCCACTTGGCAGCCCTACCTCCATAACAAAAGTATATCAAGTTATGAAATCAAAAGGGAGGTACCATGGCTCAGGATTAAAGCATATATTTTGCAGGCAGACGATTTTAAATTTAAACCATCTCCAGTTAAATACTCTCAGGCACCAGACAGCCATTGCCATTCAGAGTAGATAGCCCTGAGCTAAGGGACCAGGGGTCTGATTAGGGATACAACAGTTTCATAGGTTCAGATCTCAAATTAATTTCAATACGCTTGTTTTCCATAAGTTTATTCTAGTTTAATTGCAGTAGATATTTATCAGGAAATTGTTTTACATGGCATAGGAATTAATTCATTTCAAAAGAATAACTAGAAGCAATATAGAACTTGGACTTTCCAGAGTCTTTTTTGTGGGCCTGCTGGGGGGGGGGGAGGCAAAAGGCATAGGCAGCAGCAGTGTGCTGGGCCGGTGGCTGGCTTCTGGTGGGACTGCTCCTCTCAGCAGCAACAGCCTCCTCCAGTGAGCTGAGCACTGATGGGTCATTTTATAGTGTCCAGGAATGGTGAGGCACGGCCATGCAGCATAAGCTGCAGTGCAACTGGTGGGCCACGGGTTCTAGCAGTCTTCCCAGCTCATTTGGGACTGTCTGTAACCAGCTCCCTTACAGCTTGGGTTTGGGCTGCCATGCAGCCCATCGGCTGCAGGCCACTGATGGCCATGTGGGGAGGGAGATTGCTGGCGATCTCATCTTGTCTGAGGCTATCAGGCCACCCAGCCCTTCTGCCAAGCATGCAGTCAGTTTGTCAGCTGCCTGCCCACCCTTTCCCCCCTCCCTTGTCTGTGTTGGTTGCTCGGCTGCTGCTGCTGCTTGTGAACAGTCTCTGGCACTCCTGGCTTTGCTCTGAGGTCTCAGGCCTCCTAGTCTGGCCATGGCTAGGTCACCTCAGTGTCTGCAGCCTGCAGCATAGGCCATTCACCTTTTCACCTGCATTGGGTGGTCATATGGGATAGGGGGTTGGGGTATGAGTATCACCTGATCATGCCTGTTCTGCAATCATGGCACCCACAAGGATCCACTGGTGCATGGTAAGCAGTGTTCCCTCTAAGCTGTGCTAGGGGGTGCTGGCACACAAAAGTTTAGCTGGCTGCTTAGAGATTTTAGCTTCCAGTTCACAAGCGTTTTCCCCTCCATTGGAAACAATGAATGATGGGGGCACTCCTTCTAAGGCCCATAGAACTGGACCCCCTTGTCCAATCTTTTTGAAACTTGGGTTTGGGGTTTTTTTTGAGGAGCCTGCCTTATATTTAACACATGCTAGGGCATATATAGAGGGAGGAATAGAAGAATTGCTTTTTGCCCTTTCTTTTTGAATTCCTTGCTCAGCCTGGTGCTTTGCTGATTGTATGTTTGTGGACATTTTCTTTTTAATAAATACTTTATAATTTTTGATACTGGTAGTGATTCTCTGTACCACAAAGACCTCCACTGTCTTAGACACACTATTTAAAAAGGAGTGACAGGAAGGGCCAGTCAGTTGGCAAGTGGCTACTCCCCCAGTGGTGCACAAGGCTGTAAACTGTCTCCATGATAACCAGACACTGGATAGGGGGAGAGACAGAGGCAAGGCCTCAGAGTTTGGAAGGGAAGCTGGGAGTCCTGGCCCTCCCAGTGGGCAATTCCTACAAAGGTCAGGTGGTGGCAGCGGTTAAAGAGAGAGAGAAAGAAAAGACCCTCCAAGTGTTGAGAAAACCTTAGCAGGCACAGTGGAATAGGGCCACAGGTCCAATGCAATCTTTACAGATTCAGTTGACAATCAGGTTATAAGAAAATAATGGGGAAGCTCTGGCTGCAGTTAGGGTTGCCAGGTCCTATTTCCCCTCCCCAGTGGGGGGAATTGGGGGGGCGTGCCAGGAGGGGCTGCCCCAACATGATGACATCACACATCGTGACATCATCACAGCCTGCCCAGCAAAGCAGCTTGCAGGCCTAGTGCAAGTGGCTCCCACTTCAAAAGGCTGGGTGCCACGAGTACTTGCCCTGCAAACTGCAAGATCGCCACTTGTAGGGCAAGCTCTGTGCCTGCTGTTTTGAAACAGGAGCTGCTCACACTTGCCCTGCAAGCTGCAATCTCACCACTTGTAGGGCAGGCACCAGCAGCCCCTGCTTAAAAAGAGCCGCTGCTGCTCCTGCCTGCACTGCAAACCACGAGATTGCAGCTTGTGGGGCAAGTGCGAACAGCTCCCATTCAAAATGATGGGTACCACGCATGCTTGCCCTGCAAGTTGCACGATTGACACTTGTAGGGCAAGCAGGGCGCCTCCTCTTTTGAAGCAGGAGCTGCTTGCACTTGCCCTGCAAACTGTGAGCTTGCCACTTGTAGGGCAGGCATGGGCAGCCTCTGCTTTAAAAGAGCAGGCACTGCTCCTGCCTGCCCTGCAAGCTGCCAGATCGCTACTTGCAGGGCAGGGGTGGGGCTTCCCCACCCCACTGGCCAGCTGGCTGGCAGCAGGAAGGAGCCCCCCCAAAAACAAATCAGGAAACCCCCACAGGACCAGGAGATCTGGTAACCCTAGCTGCTGTACAGATGACATACAGATAAACTGCTTTATAAAATGAAAGTTGAAGGCACCATGCCTACCTAGAAATATCTTCCTCTAATCTCTGAACCCTTCACAATAGAAATGAGCTGCGCTGAGAGAGAGCAAAACATTCTTCAGATACCCAAATATGCATATCCATCCATATCTAGATGCTGTTTATCTCTGCCCTGTGGTACCCTCACTACCACATTCTCCACAGGCATGTGAGTTTCTCACCTCAGCTAAATAAAGGGTGAAGGGCTTCAAATGAAACCACATCTAGGACTGGCTATCATAATGGGCCAATGAGCAAACTTCCCAGCTCCCACAACTTCCATGTCTACAGCATTCATCTTTGGCAATCTAGCTACACACACCCAAAGAGCGTTATCCTCAGGAGAGAAGAACTTACTGGTGACACCAGACTCAAAGAGTTATCTGGCTGTCCTCAACCAGAGCCAGGGTTTTTTCAGCCCTGACACCAACCTGGTTGAACTCTCTGCTGCACGGCATCTGTGCCCTGTGGGACCTAATGAGAGCCAGTTTGGTGTAGTGGTTAAGTGCGCGGACTCTAATCTGGGAGAACCAGGTTTGATTCCCCACTCCTCCACTTGCACCTGCTGATGTGACCTTGGGTCAGTCACAAGCTCTGGCACAGCTGTCCTTGAAAAAGAGCAGTTTGTGTTAGAGTTCTCTCAGCCCCACCCACCTCACAGGGTGTCTGTTGTGGGGAGGGGAAGGGAAAGGAGTTTGTAAGCTGCTCTGAGACTCCAAGTGAAGGGCGGGGTATAAATCCAATCTCTTCTTCTTCTTCTCCTAATGCAATTCCACAGGGCCCGCAAGACAGAGATGTTCCGCCAGGCCTCTGGTTGAGGACAGCAAGGGTTTCCATCTAGCCTGACTTCTTCCTACCATCCCCCCCTCACGGGGCAAGGACATACATCGGTGTACATTTTATGCACCATCTGTAAACTGATATTCAATTGCTTAAGATGTTTTAATTGTTTTAACTTCTCTGTGAATGTTGTTTATTTGGAAGTATTGTTCCCCACTCTGAGCCTTGTGCACAGGTGAGGACAGGTTACAACTTGAATAAATAAATAAAAGGCACACCCTGCTGACTTGTGTTTCCACAGCAAACAACATATATTTAACAATAAATTGATAAAGGAACTAATGAATTACCCCAATCCACGAATCATAAGTTTCTCTTCTTCCTTGCCCATTCTGACACTGAGGAGAGAACGGATTTGGCCAAGAGATGCCAGCAAGCTGATTGTATCTTCCACAGATACACCGTTTATAGTATATGTTTTTGGCAAAGCTCGAACCAGACCACCAACTCCATCATACTGGCGGTGCAGCAGAACAAACATGCCCCTCACCAATTCTGGATCCTCTATTACTGATTCTTGGGCCCAGCGTACCATTGTCTCTGAAATGAGTTGCTGGAGAGTTGCTAAATGAAGAAAATGTCAAGGCAGATATTAAAACTATTTAATGTTTTACAACGGTTAATTAAGTGCAGTATGCTATCCTGGTCAGAATTAGAATTTAGAAACAAAATTAACAGAATTTTATTATTAGAGCATGCCACTAAATAAGGCACTGTCGAGCTGGAAAACTCATGGAAACAGGTCCTATGCCTGATTGTATCAGTATATCAGTGTCCTATTTGCCTGTTAAACAATCCTAAATGAATTGTTAAATCCTTATGGATTTTTATCTTTAGAAACATTTCCTCTAATAAACCACACAGTTAGATTAGCCAGATGGTCATTCTTTTAACTAGTTATAAACTGTTGTTGATGGCAGTTTTCATGAAATCATTTTTAATTGTGCACAGCAAATTTATTTTTAAAAACTGTATAAAATTCTTGACAATCTTTAACAATGGTGAGTACATAAATGGAAGCTCTGAAAGATACTGATGCTGTAATGAAATTAGCAAAATTGTGGTTAGATTGAGACAGAAGTAGTAAGTAATATCATGTTTTTTAGTCCTGACAATTCATTTTTTACCACTTACATGGTTTCTTAGCATCATCATCAAGTGGCTTTTCTGCTTGTTTCTTTTTCAGATGTATGATCCTTTCAACAAGGTATAGGAGGCGACCTTTAATAGTTAAGTCACTGTTTCCATCCAAAGTTCCATCTTCATCTAGTTGAATTCCTACAGACAAAAGTCCAAATATATAGCAGAGTATGAATAAAGAGGCCAAAAGATATTCTTACCATTCTAAAAATATGAACAGATTTCTTTACTATAAATGAAGGAATGATGTAAGTTTAAATGTAACACAATTATTATTATAAGAGAAAACTGGGGGATTAGTTTTTTTTTCTATGTCCTTATTACATTATTGCCTTTCTGCCAATTCACGTACAGCTCTTCACCTTTAAAAATGGTTTAAAT
This sequence comes from Gekko japonicus, assembly GCF_001447785.1. Classification (NCBI taxonomy): domain Eukaryota; kingdom Metazoa; phylum Chordata; class Lepidosauria; order Squamata; family Gekkonidae; genus Gekko; species Gekko japonicus. The sequence goes on along the minus strand of NW_015173202.1, from coordinate 281,031 downwards.
ACAAATGTAAAGCATTATCTGGAACAAACAAACAGTCCCTTTTATAACCATCATACATATGTGTAGTACACGATATGTAACAGAACAGTTGGGATTATTTTGTTTTAGTATATTAGAAAAAAGAATATAGAAAGGGAGGGTTTACCGCAATGAGCCATCAGGTCTTCATGAAAATCCAAGAGCTGATCCCTAATTTCTTCAGGACAAGGGCAGTCATTTTTATCATCCTTAAAATTCAGCAGCATATTTATCTTCAAAAAACAAAAGCAAAACAATAATGACAATTATATTTTAAAGAATGTTCATGGGGTGAGGTGAAAAGCAGAAGAAAATAATTCATTATATATCCACAGGACTCGTATTAATATTCCAAATTTCCTTGGTGGGGGGGGATTTAAAATGTATTTTAGATGTATTTTTCTTGCTGACCTAAATTCAGTTTTGATGTTCTGCAAAACTGCCCAGTTCTGCACATTACGGGCTTTCAACATAACTGACTCAACATGGGCTAAGAGCAGGACCGAGGCCAGGATTTTTTTTTACTTTGGGGGGCATTTAAATAAATGGGGAGCACCCCCGCACACACACCCAGGGTGTGTCAGGAGCGACAAGACAGTACAAGGGTTTTTTTAATGTGACAAGAAAGAGAGGTGAGAAGCGAGGGCGCCAGCAGGTAGGGCAGGGAGATAGCTTGGCTCCACCATAACTCGCATGAAAAATAAAATAAACTGGTTGGATGGGAAGTCATGAGGCCTGGGCGGTAAGCCAGGGGGGCAGGCCCTGAGATGGCCCAGTGTAGCTACGGACCTGGATAAGAGTCCCACACACTCTAAATTAAGGAAGCCACCATGGGTTTAAATGCCTAGGATGTATTTTGGACATTGTTACATCCTCATGTGACCAGTATATGGCCAAACCATCTCTCATAGAAGATATTCCTACTTCTAGACACTGATGCCCCTTCCCCTTTACAAGGGACCAAAGCAATGTGGAAAACAGAATGGGAGACACCAGCGGGGGGGGGGTTTTCCAGATAGCTGCAGAGATGGGGGACCAAGGGACCCAGTGCCATGTAGTCCTGTTCAAGCACCCTCACCACTCCTTGTGGAGGCCAAAGGCTCCAAAGTCTGTGGGGACACCACCACAGTCCTGCCCAAGTCCTGTACCTGGCCATCTGCAGCCAGGGACTACATTGTCTTGGCTTCGTCCTGGCAAGCAGCCCACCCTGGCAGTCCTAAAAAGAACCAAATGGAGGCATGTGCAGGGGAGGGGCAGCCCTGGTTCTGGAAGGAGAACAGCCATGGGAGGCCCATGGCAACCCTACAGACCAGTGGGGCTGCTGGCATCATAGGCGAGCCACCAGTGGTTCAGTCACTCCTTACCGGGGCTGATGGGAGGGGAACCCCCCCAACTGCCAACATGGATGCCTCAGCTGCCAGATGTGTGCCCACACCCACTTGAGGGGGCTCCTTAGGTCCTGCCTCACAGAAACCTTCAGTGATAGCTTGGGGTCCCATACCCCAGCCCAGGGACCCTACACACTGCCCCCTCCAAAGGGAGGTGGGAGGCATTCCCACATAGTGATGTTGTGGAACATGGTGCACACAGCAAACAGCTTGGCCACTGCAAGAGGCTGCATGGCTCTCCAGTCCCTGTGTGGTGGAGGCATCAGTAGCACATATTCAGTTGGCTGAATGCCTGATCAATAACCATGAGTGTTTGGTAGTAGGCTTGGTTGTAGGCTGCGTGGTCTGGTGGGTCATCTTTAGGATATGCTGTGAAGAAATGCATTTTTCTTTGGAGGTTTGAAATAGGCAAAATCTTAACTCTGAGTTTTTAACTTTTTTTTCCTCTCTGGGCAGAGAACAGGCAAGGAGGAGGAAAACAGGTCAATTTCTTTCCAGATGTACCTCAGTCCACCTTCATACAAATGCTACTACATCTACCAGGAGATATAATGAGTGGGTCAAGTTCTCCCCCTTCCCCAAGCAGGGAACAGAGATGTGGAGGACTTTAGACTGGAAAGGCTTCAAGAATAATCTCCAGGAAGAAGCTCCCAGAAACACTTCTCTGACCTGGCCTGACCTGGTCAGTGGGTGGGGGAAAGAGAGGTGATAAAACTCAAGAGAGTGAGGAGGAAGGCCTCTTTTGTGTTGGGTCCATTAGAGAAGACATAACTTTTAACTGAGGTCTGAAGGGGAAGGCCATTAACCATGTGCTTGCCTGAAAAGCTGAAGGATGCCCAGTCTTTCTCACCATACTAACCCAGGAGCCATTCTTTATCCTCCAGTAAGGTGGCCAACAGGCAGTTGAGGCTGGATGCTGCAAAGATCTGGACATTATGGAACTTGGCGAGAAGGTCAATGAAGATGTAGCTGTAGACCAACCCCCATCCCCATGGAGGACAGGGACTCCAACACCATCACACCAGGGTACTCCTGGTAGTACCATCCCCCATCTCCATGTAAACCAACCCCCATCCCCATGGAGGACAGGGACTCCGAAACCATCATGCCAGGGTACCCCACTCCTTCACTTGTAGCTGCTGGATGACCTTGGGCAAGCCATAGTTCTGTCAGAGCTATTCTTGAAAAACCATAACCCCTGTGTTTAGTCAGGAGGAGGTAGAGCTGAGCAACAGGGAGGAAGATGGAGGTGGCCAGGCTCCTGAGCCAGGGCCAAGGGAGGTGCCTTTGGGCGGGGGCTGAGGTGTGATGGCACCAGCACCCACCTGGGAGCTACTGTTCACTGACTGCTGTCTTCTCCCCCTGTGTCTAGGTCACTATTCTCTGACATTCGGTGCTGATGTTGGGGACCACCTATGCTGCCTGACCCCGAGGAGGCGCACAGCAATGGCAGTCTCTGTGGTCCTGCAGTCACTGGGCATCACGAAGTCCCCAGGCCCAGCAGCTGGAGGGAAGGTGACACAGGAAGCAGACTCAATGTCTTCAAGAGCCAGTTTGGTGTAGTGGTTAAGTGCGCAGATTCTAATCTGGGAGAACCGGGTATTATTCCCCACTCCTTCACATGCAGCTGCTGGATGACCTTGGGCAAGCCATAGTTCTGTCAGAGCTGTTCTTGAAAAAGCCATTTCTGTCAGAGATGTCTCAGCCCCACCTACCTCTTAGGGTGTTTGTTGTGGGAAGGGGACATGGGTGAGGGACAGGGGTGCATTGAGCGGCTGCTGGTGGAACTGCTGGAGGATCTCCAGGCCCCCCAGCATCCCTCCTGCTCATCCTCCAGTGGGGGTTGCACTGAGATTGGCACAGGGATGCTCTCAACAGCGTGGCACCCTGCTGGACAGCATGGCCACCAGTGAGCAGACGGCACAAGAACACCCACGTTTGTGTCCATCATGGCCCTCAGTGGCCATGTGCACTGTGCATGGAGCGACACTATAGGGTCCCCATGGGGTGTGCAGTTGATGCCACCCTTCCCACTGACAAGTGGCTGGAGGTTCTGAAAGGAGCTGGTCTCTTTAGAAGGGTGCAGGGGAGGAGCATGGCTCCTGTTTCCCATCCCTCTCCACCCCCACCAGTGATGGACACTTGACTCAGCCCCCTGAACTCATGGATCCCATTAATCCTGCCTGCCCTGTCTATCACGCCGGGATGGAACACTGCAGCGGAAACTACAGTAGCGCCCAGCAACATTGATGGGGGTACTCCCCCCCATTTGCTGCTGAGTAACCTCCCCCTTAGGGAGGCAACTATAGGTTGCCACTATTGTGGTGCAGTGGCACGGGATTGCCCTGCCTGGTATCTCTTGGAGAGTAAGGCTTACTACAAATTTACTATGTATCAAAATTAGGCCCGGCCATTGTATCACATGTATTTCTACTCTATCCCTAATCCAAATTGTATCAATAATGAATAAAGAGGAAAATAATTTATAGAGGTTACTTCAATTGTCCAAAGAATGTTGCATAGATTATATCATTTAACAACTAGATGTGTAATTCCGAAGTATTAGGAAATAAATAGTTCTCTAGTATTTACAGTAAATGAGAATTATTCTTACGAGGGACAATTCCCCATGCATTTAATTTACATGCATCCCTGTTCTTAACTGGGCCCACCCAGAGGATCTTAACATGTATGGTAATTCATAAAAGGTGAGGCATTCTCAAAGCTAGGTATATACTTAGTTGGTAAAGTCTTTAATGGTTAATGTGAGCATCTTACACTGAACACAGAAACTAACAGTTACCACAAAATGGTTGAATATGCTCTAACCTCCTTCACACCACTTAGGGGATGAGCATCAGTGTTCTATTTATTTATTATATTCCTATCTTGCTTTCTACCAGGGTCAAGGACCACTTATAGCAATTTCATCAGTAACTGTCTGGCTGCGTTCAGACGCACCATTTGATCTGATGTCGTGACAGTTCAGCGATGGATTTTATATGCACGATCACACAGTCAACATCTGCCTCCTGTCCCCAGCCGTTGGTTTCCGGCTCAAAACCATTTTAACCTGGTGTATTTTGTTACCAGGTCCCAAAATGGTGTTTTCTCAGCTCTCCCGTATAAAGCCACAGTTTCCTCTGTGTGATCGCTCCTCCAGCGTCAAGCCACTTCCAATGATTTAAACCCCCTCCCTGCTCGGAAGCCCGAGGCTTCCACTTTTTGGCTGCCATTTTTTTTTGTGCGTCGGTGGTATGTGCATAAGCGGAGCTCCGCTCCCGCGTTTTTAAAACCAACATTTAAAAGGTCACTAGTTTTTAGTTCGAGATCCCAAAGAGGCCAGTTTCCGGTGAAAAGTTTAAAGGAAAGTCTTCTATCAAAGCAGTGGAATCACGGTGCTCTGCGGAACTGTCAAGCAAAATCCGTGATTTGCCCTAGTGGCTCTGCGCATGCGTGAGGATAAAGTTTTTCAATTCCACGGATGAACCGTTATGCGCATGTGCAAACTGAGAAGAAAAAAAACCGACACATGCTCCCATATGATCGTGATTGTCCAGAGTAAAAATAATCGCGTCAGAACCAGACCAGTTTAAACTGCTCTCAGCACACTGTCTGAACGCACCCTCTGTGTATCCAGATGATTCACAACCTAATGTAGCACTAGCTACTAGAAAACTGTACTGTAAGAGAAGTCAGTAAAATGTAGTCCCCAGTTCTTTTCTTTTTTTTATTGAGTGTAGCAAGAGAGACATAAGCGAGATGGGTTCCAACTCCCTTTGCATTTTATAGTGCAGCACAAACAGCAGCTCGGGGGGAATCAGGAGAAGCTGGAGAAGGGTTAACACCTATGACAGACAGGCTAGGTTCAGCCTCCCCCTAAGAGCAGCCAATGAGAGCACTTGGAATGTTGAGAGTGGAGGCTGGAAAAAGAACAGTTAAAAACAATAGAAGTTAGAAACAGAGGAGTTGACAGTTTAGGAAATGAGGTGAAAAAAAGGAGGATTTCTGACTGAATGGAACTGTGCAGAAGAGCTGCTTAGAGCAGGCTGAAAATAGTAAATTTGTAACTAGGACCTCAGCTGTAGGACTAGGACTTCAGTTCAAAAGTTCAATTGAAGTGAAACGTTACTTTTACCTTACTTTCCTCATTGTTTTGTTCATATCATAAATAAAAGTTTTCTTGTTTTGATTAACTTTGTGAGCTGCGTGTCTAAGGGAAAGAAGCACACAGACACACAATTTAATAACTCAGTCTATAAACATATATTACAGGATAGAAATAAATGGTGGCAGTGAATGACTGGAACAGTGCTTGAGCCGCAAACCCCATAGCTCTGTGTGAAGAAGAGACTGGATTTATACCCTGCCCTTTACTCAGAGTCTCAGAGCATTTTACAATCTTCTTCCCTTCATCTCCTCACAACAGACACCCTGTGAGGTAGGTGGGGCTGAGAGAGTTCTTTAACTGCTCTTGAGAGAACAACTCTGAGAGAATTGTGGCTTGCCCAAGGTTACCCAGCTGGCTTCATGTGGAGGTGTGCGGAATCAGAGTCTGCACTCCTAACCACTACACCAAACTGAGTGAGGGCTTATTATTATAGGGGGAGAGAGGACCTGAGCTGCAAAATGGTCATGCACAAGAGACAAGAATGGTAGTTTGTGATGTCCTGAACTACTGATAACCCTGAACCTGAGAGAGAGAGGTTGTTGAGGGTGGTAGGCAGTCTGTGTGAGTAAAGAAAAGGCATCACACCTCCTCTTCTCCTAGTGCCGCTTCCCTGACCTAAATGAGCCTGCTGCAGCTGCTTTGACTTCTTAAATATCAGGATAGCCAAAGATTGATATGATATTTATCTTTTTTGGGTTATACCTGTTCCTGTGGGGGAGACCGAAACTCTTTTGTCTTCTTGGCGGTCAATGCAGCAGACATGTTCAATGCTTGCATAACTTCATTGTATCGGAAACGCTGATTCTCTTGAAGTTTTGCTACAAAGTCATCTGAAAATGCTACAATGGCTTCTATTCGGTGGCGTATCTGGCAATCACAAAGGTACTGCAGTAAATGGCACATCTGTAAAAACAAAAGAAAAAAGCCTTCTAAAATTCAATAGCACTTAAAAAAAATCCAATATGTAAAATCAGGACTACTTTTGTTCCAAACAAATCCCATTATTCCTTTCAATCTTATTAATTGTTTTTAGTAAAGGTAAAAGTTTCTCATTCTCCCTTCTCCTAATGCTAAGATTTCTTACCCATTTTAACATAACAAAAACTGACACTCTACTAGTGTAATTTCTAGGGCCTTGTTTCAGGGTTACATTGCATCTGTTTTGAATGCTGAAATATTTCAGCAGCCAACATTCCCTTCACAGTTTACATATTTAATTTCTGTACCGAACTGCACAGTTTATATGGACTTTGTTGCTCATTGGCATGATTGTGTTTCTCCTCTTCATAATTTCACCCAGTTTTATAAATGTTGGTATTTAATTTTTTAAATGTGTTTTACTTAATTATTTTACCATTTTAAATGTTCTTAATTTTTTAAATGTTTTTATGTTTGCCACCTTGGGGACCCTGGAAAGGCAGCATAAAAATATTTTAAATAAATAAATATTTTGTACTTGTTCAAACCTCTTCAGATTCTGGCCTTTGTTTAATTAGTGTCTTTAATCTAACATTAAACTTCATTCTCTTTAATCTCTGTTGCACTCAAAAATTGTGAATTAACTATCTTCCATCCCTCCTTCCTTCACGCACAAAGCATTCCTGACATTTCTTGTTTTCAGAAGTCTTCAATCAAACTCTAATATGCCATGGTATCAAAATATATGTGTATGAGCAAACAAATTTGTTTCCTCTTCCTGAACTAGGGTTCTAAACCATGGCTTAATCCTGGTTTAGAATCCCAGTTTGTGGGAAAGACTTTCCAATTTGTTTAGGCACCTGCATTCAGAAATAGGTCCCCCTGGGGGGTGGGGAAACCCCCGCTCCATAGGCCCGTTCCCCGCCGGCCCGCATTGGACCAGCAGGGGAAACCCCACCCCCAAAGTGTGAGATGTGCCCAGCATGAAGATGTCACCCAGAGGTGACATCATTGTATCGGCCACGTTGCGGGGGGGATGCTCTATCATTCAAGGGAAAACTCTATAGTTATCCCTCGAATGATTGTGGCCGTGGCCCAACGTGCCTGACGTGATGATATCACTTCTGGGTGACATCATCGCAACGCGCACACAAAGCGCGCACACCAGAAAACCTCCAGGGAGGGACAGGACTCCCTCCGCTAAAAGGTAAATACTACTTGGCAACCCTATTCAGACATCATAGCAAACTGGTATTTGATTGAAGGCTTCTAAAACCAGGAGGCCTCACTTATACTCTGTGGGACAAGAACAGGGGGGAGCAGGAAGGAGAGTGGGAGCACAAAAGTACAGCAAAAAGATATGCATGGTTTGTGCATAATACGAACATCTAGAACAAAGAAAGAGTCCAGTGGCACCTTTAAGACCAACAAAGTTTTATTCAAGATGTGAGCTTTCGTGTGCATGCACACTTCATCAGACTGTGAAATGGAATTATATATCATAGTTGTATATATAGGGGTGGCTTGTTAAATTAGCATGCAAAATAGTGAAGATATTTTTTAACAGATCAAAAGAATGACAAGCTCAGTTTCTGGTTATCATCTGTATGGGTTCAAGGGGAGGGGGGACAACATAGGTAATAAATATATCAGAACTGGAGATTGATGTGCCCTAAACTGTGAGAATCCCATCATTAGATCCCATCCATCTCCTTTCTAGCATGGAGGAGAACTTTACAGAATCATCATCTGACGAAATGTGCATGCACACAAAAGCTCACACCTTGAATAAAACTTTTTTGATCTTAAAAGTGCCATTGGACTCTTACTTTCTTCTATTGCTTCAGATCAACATGGCTGCCCACCTTGAACTAATGTACATTTGTCTGTGACATCTGAATTCAGCCTGTTTTACATAACAATTTTCTTTTCTGTTTATGTTGTTAATCCCTGTGCCCTGAATTTTCTTGCCCTAACAGCCACATTTTGTTTGTTTCTTTAAAAACCATCTCATCTTTTTTTGCTTCCCGGATATTTCCCTGTTTTAGTTTTGTTAAAAGAAGAGCATTTTCCATTTTCCCATGACTGTGATCATACATTTGAATGTCCTATATCCTGTCCTATATTCTACCCAAATTAAACAAATACATGCAACTTAATTGGTGCAACATATTGTAGGCCCAATTTCCTCAGCAACAAAGTGTTCTTTCTTTTCCCCCCAATACCCACTCCATGCAAAAATTTCCATACACTTTCAACAAATAAGCAGTGAAAGAGGGTCACTTATCAAGTACAGTCGCCAGCTTCCCACAGGCAGCAAGAGACATCCCACCCCCTGGTTTCACTGCCTGCTGTCGCTCAGCTGGGAGGTGGGAGGAGAGTCCCATACAAAATGGGAGGGTGTGATTGGTGTCGCCAGAGCAATGCTGTTGCTTACAGCACAACCCAGAACTGACATCATCATATCAAGTGATGTTCTAGTGTTTGCCCAAAATTCCATGGTTAAACCATACCATTTGGGGGTGAATACTAGAGCATCACCACTGTCTTGGTAACATCACTTCTAGGCTATGCACTGGGGATGCTGATCACCCTCCCAACTCTAAGTCTCTACATCCGCTATCTCATGCTGGTTGCCTGACCAGGCCTGGTAACCATTTACAAGAATCCTTAAAAACCAATCCTCCTTTCCATTTACCATTAATTATAGTCAATAGTGTAGAATGGTAATTAATTACAGCAGTGTAACCTTGTTAGTCCTTTCTAGAAATCTTTTTGGTACCTTAAAGTCCAACACAGACTATATTTCTTGATGGAGCAAGCTTGAAAATGAATTTATTTGCTAATTCAATACTATTGAAAATGGGGACATCTTTCCCACTGTAGACAGTAATTGGTGTTCTTTAGGTATTAAACTAGTGTAATGAAACAGTATTAATGTCAGTAACTGCTGATACATATTCGTTGCTGTTCAGTCGCACAGTCTAGTCCGACTCTTCGCGACCCCATGGACCACATCACGCCAGGCCCTCCTGTCCAGTGCTGGTGTGTGCTCAACTTCATGTTTGTTGCATCAATAACACTATCTAACCATCTTATCCTTCTTCTTTTACCTTCAATCTTCTCCAGCATCAGGGTCTTCTCCAGGGAGTGCTCCCTTCTCATTTGGTGGCAAAAGTATTTGAGCTTCAGCTTCAGTATCTGGCCTTCCAGGGAACAGTCAGGGTTGATTTCCTTTAGGATTGACTGATTTGATCTCCTTGCAGTCCAAGGGACTCTCAACAGCCCCAAGGGACTTTCTCCAGCACCATAATTCAAAAGCATGTATTCTTTGGTGCTCAGCCTTCCTTATGGTCCAACTCTCGCAGCCATACATTACTACTGGGAATACCATTGCTTTGACTATATGGACTTTTGTTGGCAGGGTGATGTCTCTACTTTTTATTATGCTGTCTAGGTTTGCCATCGCTTTCCTCCCAAGAAGCAGACAACTTTTAATTTCATGGCTGCAGTCACCGCCTGCAGTGATCTTGGATCCCAGGTATGTGAAGTCTGTCACTGCTTCCATGACTTCCCCTATTTGCCAAGGAGGGATGGGCTGGATGCCATGATCTTAGTTTTTTTATGTTGAGTTTCAAGCCCACTTTTGCGCTCTCCTCTTTTATCCTGAGCAAGAGGTCCTCTTCACTTTCTGCCATTAGAGTTGTATCTGCATATCTGAGGTTGTTGATCTTTTCCCCAGCAATCTTAATTCCACTTTGTGATTCATCCAGGCATTTCACATGATATACTCTGCATACAAATTAAATAAGCAGGCTGACAATATACATCCTAGTCGTACTCCTTTTCCGATGCTAAACCAATCAGTTGTTCCATGTCTGATTCTAACTGTCGCTTCTTGACCCATATACAAGTTTCTCAGGAGACATGCAAGGTGGTCTTGTACTCTGATTCCTTTAAGGACTTGCCACAGTTTGTTGTGATCCACACAATCAAAGGCTTTAGTGTAGTCAATGAAGCAGAAGTAGACATTTTTCTGGTACTCCCTTGATTTCTCTCTAATCCCAAGAATGTTGGCAATTTGATCTCTAGTTCCGATATCTCTTCGAAACCCAGCTTATACTTCTGGTAGTTCTCTACCCATGTACTGCTGAAACCTAGCTTGTAGGATCTTTAGCATGACCTTGCTAGCGTGAGAAATGGGTGCAAGCATGTTTAAACATTCCTTGGCATTGCCCTTCTTTGGGATTGGAATGCAAACTGGCCTTTTCCAATCCTGTGGCCACTGTTGCATTTTCCAAATTTGCTGACATATGGAGTGCAGCACTTTAACAGCATCATATTTTAGGACTTTGAATAGCTCAGCTGTGATAAGATCATAAGAGAAGCCAATGTTGGATCAGGTCAATGGCCTATCCAGTCCAACACTCTGTCACACAGTGGCCAAAAATACCAGATGCCATCAGGAGGTCCACCAGTGGGGCCAGGACACTAGAAGCCCTCCCACTGTTGCACCCCCCAAGCACCAAGAATGCAGTGCATCACTTGCCCCAGACCAAGAGTTCCTATCTATACCTTGTGGCTAATAGCCACCGATGGACCTCTGCTCCATATGTTTATCTAATTCCCTCTTGAAGCCGTCCATGCTTGTAGCCGCTGCCACCTCCTGTGGCAGTGAATTCCATGTGTTAATCACTCTTTGGGTGAAGAAGTACTTCCTTTTATCTGTTCTAACCTAACTGCTCAGCCATTTCATTGAGTGCCCACGAGTTCTTGTATTGTGAGAAAGGGAGAAAAGTACTTCTTTCTCAACCTGCTCTATTCCATGCATAATCTTATAAACTTTGATCATATCACTCCTCATCCATTGTTTCTCCAAGCTAAAGAGCCCAAGGGGGTTACTTGTAGTTGCCCACTGCTCTTCCCCAGTAGTACATTGGACACCTTCTGACTTGAGGGGCTCATCTTCTGGCATCATATCTTTTAGCCTTTTGTTACTGTCCATGGGGTTGTCTTGGCAAAGATGGGTTGCCATTTCCTTCTCCAGTGGATCATGTTTTGTCTGAGTTCTCCACTGTGGCCTGTCTGTCCTGGGTGGCCCTCCACGGCATAGCCTGCGGCGTGATCGAACCACGCATGCCCCTTCACCGCATCAAGGCAGCGATTGTCAGACTCCTAAGTCAATCAGTTCTCAACAGCAGTCATTCAGATGAATTAAGGTTTATTGAGAACTTTATGGAATTCAGGTATCTTAACTGTTTCGTGTTAGAACAGAGGATAAAGTGCGCGAAGCTAATAGATATACAGAATTCAAGGGGGACTTCAATGGCTCGGGGCCAATCAGATGACAGGTAAGAGCTCACCAAGCTAATGGGTCAGCGTTCCCAAGAGAAAGAAGACACCAGGCACTCAAGGTTATACAGCTCGGTTTACAGGGAGAGATAACCAAAACAAGAGAAACCCAGCAGAAACAAAAGTAAATATTCCACAGTTACACACACACACCGGTCATGGCAGCCAGGGTAGCACAGAGGCCTGGCTGACAGCAATCCATGAGAGAGCTGATGCATATGGGTCACTCTCTACATCATCCATACATCTGGTCATGGCATAAAAATGTGACTGTTCCCCTTCACACTATAACCTTTTGTCTCAACTGTTCACAAATCTTTTCCTTACTTGAGGATAACACTTCATACCTCTGATGAAGCAGATTCTATTCCACCGGACCACAACATGAATTTTTAGTCTTTAAGATGTCACAGAAGTTTTCAATGTAGAATGACAATACTGATTTGTATCCCACTTATTCTCCAAGGAAAACAGTATCAAAACAAATCAACAGAAGAAGTCTTGCTTCTGTATGAACACT
>NW_015173202.1:188177-268616 GCF_001447785.1 Gekko japonicus | reverse complement strand
CTGTTTCTAAACCAAACAGGACTACTTCAAATTCTGGATTAGAAGTAACCCAAGGCTGGGATTAACTATGATTAACACTGGTCCAAACATAACACTCAACAATAGTTAAGGTCCTCTGCATAAGCTCATTGAGATTTATATAACTATTTGAAATACAAGTCTTACATGGAATAATGAAGAAAAATAGGTACCAAATTCATTATCATTTGTCTATTGTCTCATTCTTACCTGCAATTTCACAGGCTCAGGAAGCTTCATTTGAAGAAGTCCTTCCTTTGGCACCTTCTCTTTGATTTCTTCCTGTCCGCCTTCCAAATTTATCCCTTCTGTAACAAGTCCCTTCTCTGGTACTTGTATCTCATCCTCATGGTTTGTGTCTTCCTTAAAAACACTAGGTTCTATTAGTTGCAATATATGTTTCAGATCTCCATTGTGGAATACTCCCATGATAAGTAGAGTGTAAAAAAGCTTGATTAAAGGAACAAATAAAAATTCTGTAGTTCCACCCACAGGATCTCTGACATGGAGACTGCCTTCCTGAACGGCCTCTGTCAGCATCTCTATGGTTTTAGCCTTCAAAATTTCCAGAGGAAATTCAGGACTATATTGGTAGCATTCACTGTTAATCCTTACAAAACTGGGAGAAGAAAACTGTATTCTGGGTCGCAGGGAGGTGCTGAGCCCAATTCCAGGGAGGCCATGCTTTTTATTTTCATCTGGAAAAAGAGTAATGCTTTTTGTCTCATCTGTCATTGGAACAATAAATTCATTGTTCATCATCAGCCTTGCAGTGGCATAGGTATTAAGGTGAATGTCAATCAGGAGGTCATAATAGCCTGCACGCAACAAGCCTGGCATATATTTGTTCTCAATTGCATATAGAAGTTGAGACTCATCAACATGACTGCACATTGCATGTGCAACTCGATTGTTCCCAAGAGCACAAACTGCTGAGTATAATCGGAGTGTATGGTAGTGAAATTTTAATAATTCTTCTTGTTCTGTCAATTCTAAAATATCTATTGACCTACAGAAAAAAGAGAGAATAGAGAAGTTAAAAATAGCTATTATGGATAGGAACATGATGATTATCATCATCATCATCATTCTTTAATTGCTTTGAAATGATTCACATTTTTAACTCTGTTCAGACATCATGCAAAAGCATGACATTGGTTTGTAAAAAAAGGATTCATCTTACAGATGATCACTCAAATCCTGGTTTGCCTCAAAAAATTCTGGCTTCATTGCCTCCTCCCTGTAGTTGGAGTGGGGATATGACCAGGGAAGAAATTAGATTAAACCAGGATATCTGCATTCAGACACCATTCAAGACTAACTGTAGTTAATAAACCAACCTTAAATCCTGCCTTGATAGAGCCTAACCGATCACTATTAATGGAGTAGCTTGCACTCAGAATATCACAATATCCACAGTTCATGTGATATATAAACAAAACTACACAAAGTAATAAAAGTATGATATGTGATTATTGGCAGATTGATATATTGGTAACCTGATATGGGACGTAACATAAATGGAATACATGTTTATGCATGCCCATACATTAGATCATGCTCTTCTGATGCTCTTTTTCTCCCTACCAACATCAGTTACTCTTGACATATACAAAGCTGCTTTGGAAACCCCCAGGTTTCAAAAATTATTTTCTATAATGCTATAGGGCAAAAATGTCTAAAGTTCCACTAAGTTCCAAAGTATAGTTGAAAGGCATGTTTTGACTTCCATGATAGAAGACTGGTAAATGTAAATATATAGGCATGGATTTTCCCATCACAGTAGCCTGGCTAATGTGTATGTCTGTCTCTTATTCTGAATAAATTCACTAAGCCTCCTATACCAAAAAAAATTGCAAAGCATATTTAATACAGGAAAAAAAATATTTCCCCAGGAATACAATTTGCCACACATTTTTATTGATATCACCTTCCTCCTGACTTGGATGGCCCAGGGTAGCCTGATCTCATCAGAGACTTGAAGCTAAGCAGAGTTGGACCTGGTTAGTACTTGGATGGGAGACCACCAAGGAATACCATGGTTGCTGTGCAGAGGCAGGCAATGGCAAGCCACCTCTGCTCAACTCTTGCCTTGAAAACCCTATGAAGTCTCCAAAACTGGTTGCAACTTGACAGCACTTTTCACCACCACCACCACCCTCCTAGTTCTCCTCGTCGTGTAAATGCAGCAATCAATACCTGTTTTCCTCTGGGATATGGAGGGACATGAACTGTAAGGGCTCCAGACACTGTATTGACCAGCCTTGACGCTCGCTGATCCGTGATACATCCACCTTCAGAAAGTGGTTTGGCACTCTGCTCCAAAGTACATGTGTCAGAAACTGAACATGGAGACGGGGAGGACACTGGGGGACTGGGTTTTTGTGCTCACTCTTGAACAACCCAGCTGACAATGGCATTACATTCTGGAGAGAACAAGTCAGATGTGACTGTCACATTTAAGAATCCAATCAACAACAGAACATAAAAATAAGAAATGATATATATATTTATAATGCCATAATCAAGCTTACATAGCAGATTAACATGTACAATGAGACACTCTTGTCGAAACTGCATCTCTGCTTCCCACCATTTATCTCTGGCCAAGGCACAACCAGCTCTGGCAAAATTCAACACTAGTTTTTAGTAGATCTTATAGCAAGTTTGCAAGGTCCCCTTCCCTCCACAATGGTGAAAAGGTTACCAAGAGGCTTGTAGTACCCATGGTCTCCAGACAAGATGACAACAAGTATGAAGGACAATATACACAGATTCCATGTGAACACAAATGTCTTTTAAAGGTCCCGTGTCTGCTTTTTTCTTCATCAGAAAAGTCAAGATGTCAACCACCAAGGTATCTAATGGCTGAAAAGCAACCTGAGAGAATGCTCATCTCCTCTACAAAGCTCTAGTAATCTCATGCTTTCATGTAGTAGTAGACAACACTACTTCAGTGCTAGCAGTGAAGCACTACTTCAGTGCTAGAAGCATTCTGAATGCAACAGCTTATCATAGAAATAGACAGTAAATACCTTTATTCTTCCAAGCTCAAACTGGAAAACATTGGGGCTTGTAGCTTGTGCAAATACTGCAGGAAATAATTTAGTGCTTGGTTCAACCTGTATCATGAACAAACAAAAAAAATACCATTCAAGATGCTAGGTACAGGCTACAAGAACAGTTAACAAAATATGTGTGAATTGCCAAGTTTTTATGAATTGTTAAATGAACTAAAACAAAACCAATCTCGATGCCTGATTGTGGGAAAATAACAAGCTAAAAGTAATTACCTGATAATATGTGCTTAACTCTTTGCCATTAGCCATGAAGGACAGGAGACCAGTCGCAGCATCAACCAAACAGCCAATCTCTAATCCATTGTTATTGCGTCCTTGTCCTGGACTCATGCTCTCTCCTGCACACACCATATAGCAGTTGCTTCGTTTGATACTGCATTGCAAAAGATCAATAACATGTGAGATATTATGCTAGTTTAATGCGAAGCCATGACCCAAACATCTAAAGGGCTCTAGTTCTGTGCATTGGCTACCTCATTCTTTTCCATGTTAATTAAATCTTTGCATATGGAAAAGAAAATTCCCATTAATGCATATAACACTTCCATATTCATAGAAGAGGACAGAGTAGCTAGATGTTCAGATTTCCCTGTGAACACAGCAACTCCCATCCTTCCCATCAGTGCAATCACAATAAACACAATACAAAGGAACTTGGATGTATCCATCTACAACTAAAACTAATATGGCTTAATTGTTCATTTCAATTGAATTTAATATTCAATGGCACAACCAGCCGCAAAATTCTGATTTTTTTTCCCACTGTTCCTCTACCACTCACTATAGTTCCTTTTGATGACCAGGACCATTATGACTAGTGTTGTGGGACCTACATGGATGAAAATCCACATGGGTTGAGATGTTCCAGTGAAAGGGAATGAAATCATCCCTCCTCTCTCTTTCATTCCTGCTAATGAAGACCGGTAATTTCACCCCCTTCCCCTCCTCACTGCAACCCTCCTGATGCAAGTGGGTTCCTGGAACTTAAGAGAAACCTTCCCAGAGGCTGAAAGGGACTGCAGCAGATGGGGGTGGGGAGGAGACACACTGGAAAAAATCCATGTACCTTCCACTGACAACTGTCTGCATACAAACAACTGTCTGCCAATTTGAATAATGGCCCATTATAAGGAATGCCAAGTAAATCCAACATTGCTTTTATATGTATATGCACTGAACATGGATAGTGTAATGATATTTTGAATTTAGGGACAGAGCCATTGTGCAAACCTATAAAATTTAGTAAAATTTACACGTATGTCTAGAACTGCAGGAATTTATTTGAAACAATATTTTCAGTTGTTTGTGGAGTTTATTGTCATGAGAATGTTCATATTATTATTGCATTCCCATGTGCACTGTAGGGATTATATAGCCTGGATATAGCTAGATTGGGCTGCCTTTTATCCTAGCACTTCATATTTTTCCCAGCATTGTAAAAATACTATTAGGATACTACTAGAAAGTACTATGACCCCATGTACAAGTGGTCTAGTACGTCCAATTCTCACACATCCAGAAATTACTTTTGAAGGATATTATTTTGTTTTTATATTGCATAGAAGTGCTATCTATCTATCTATCTATCTATCTTCTATCATCTATCTATCTTTAAAAATCTGGAAGTGTATTTTCTTTTTAAAATGTGGTCATACATGGCTTAAGTGTAGTCCTTCTTGGTTGTAGTGCCAGTTCTTTGGAACTGTCTTCCTGGGGCAATCAGGAGGATTCCTACTTTGGCAAAGTTCCAGGGGCAGTGTAAAAAGCCTTTTGGAGGCAAGTAAATTGAATCAAAATTATGTTTGTGCCACTGAGTCTCAAGGGCCATTTTATTTTTTTATTGATTTAATACTGTTTCAATGTGTTTGTATTATGCGATTTACGTCCCCATTTGTAAGCCATCTTGAGCCACTATTTGATATTGTGAAAGGCATGGTATACATAGTAAATGAATAAATGAGCAGTGGAAAAACAAGATAATTATTTGGGGTTTTTTAAAGTTTAGAGCATAACAAAACTCTATCCGTAAAAAAAGCACCAAAGGGTTTTAGCACACAAAGTTATTAGTATTGAAAGGGTTTACTTCGTTGGGTTTTTTTCTGATTCACAAGAGAATATTCATAGTTATACAACAACCATAAAAGCAAATTTAAAAACACAAGTGTTTTCCGAAAACAAGTGTATAGTTTTGATGGATTTTGTTTTATTTTTATCTTTCATAAATAAATAGATAAAAACTACCACTCCAGACAGATTTATTTAAAAAAAAATCATTTTAACTTCTTTTTAATGAAAGCAATCAGGAAATACCATTCCAGCAAATAATTCAGGTAATATGCTCAATATCTGAGGATAAATTCAGCCAAGGAGGGTTTTGTAAGCATCACTAACTACTACATCCTGTCATTACAAAATATGGATTACACAGAGGCAGACTTTGGTACTGGAATGAATGGGAGTAGGAGTCTCTATGTGCTCTATATAGAGACGCATAATACATTCCCCTTAGGTGATCATTGCTATTAAAAGTTTGGGAATGGTCACTGCATAGCAGTGCTCAGAGCTCCCTTTTGTAGTCAGAGTATGATTTTTTTAAAAAACACCCCAGGACTAGACTTTTAGATATATTTATGAAATGCGAGTCTCAAGACAACTTTAAAACTATTAAACATGTTTTCGCATGAGATTTTGGGAACCAGATTCCCCTTAATCAGGCTGTAGTTATTTATTTTATCACAATTATATCCTGCCTTTCCACTGTCATGATGGCCATCAAGGCAGCCAAGAAGTTAAAACATATGTCAATCGCATCTTGAAAACCATTAAATCCAACAAAAATGCATCATTTAAACAATTAAATCCAGAGTTAAAATGCATAGAAAACATTAAAACAACAATTAAAAAACTCTGACTCATGCCACAATAAATGTGTTAGTCTTTAAGGTGCCACAAGACTTGGTTTAGCGCTCTGCCATTGAAGCACAGAGGGTGGGCTTCAGCCAGTTACTCTCTCCCAGCCTAACCTACCTTACTGCTTGTTTGGAGTTGTGCAGAGAACTGCAGGAGAGGAGAGCGATATTATAAGCCACTTTGGTCCCCATTTACTTTTTGCAAAATTCAGCAGACACACCTTTCCAAGAATGGAGTTGGTGATAAGAAAAACTCCCCTGTTGGACTTCTGCCATTTTAAATGGCACAGAAATCCTGCCAGGAAAATAATTCCAGAGTAGCTACGTTAGTCCAACGCAGCAAAAATTAGCAGGCATCTTGTGGCACCTTAAAGACTAACAACAACTTGTTACAGACCAAAAAGAATGTGTTAGTCTTTAAGGTGCCACAAGACTTGGTTTAGCTGCAGCAGATTAACACAGGTAACCTTCTGAGAAATAGACTCTCAGTTCTGTTTGGGGAAATTTAACTTGACATGTATATTTAGATTTCAGTTAACACTGGACTGAATAGAACAACATAAATCTTCACTGACTGAGCCTTTACTGAAGTAAAAAAACCCAACAGCATAGCTTTGTAATGAAAGAAAGAAAAAATGGGAAACTCTATTAAAATTAATTCTGTATATGGCGTATGATTTTTATTTCAGACAAAAGAACGTATAAATATTACTAAATATTACATGTCTTTTATGACAAGATCAGGCATGATTCAAAAATTATATTTCATGTTTCTAATATAAAGAAAAGTAAAGCCAACCTCTCATGAACTTTCCCTTTTTCATCTCCTAAAGTTACTGTAACAGTGCGGACTCTGTCCAAATCAAAATTTGTGTCGTACTGATGGAAATCAGATGTAATCCAGCCTACCCAGACATTAGCAGGTTCTTGGCCCGGAAAGATACGTACCGAATAATAGTACTGTCAAGAGATTAAGAATAATACATAATATTAGTATTGCATTTTTATCCAGAGCTAGCCTCTTGCTCAAGAATCTATAGAAGATTTATAACTAGGATTCATCAAAATTATTTTAGTGCTTTCATTTTCCCACTAAACAGCTCCTATACTGGCACTTCTTTTGCATTTATGCTTGTAAATTGGTTAATTCTGCAGTCCTTCAGTGAAGATATGATGTAAAATAACTCCATGTACTCTATGACAGTCATTGTGGCATAGTAATTAGTGTCAGACTACAGTTTTAGAAAGTGAAGTGAAAGCTTCACTAAGAGCAATTGGAAGAAACAAATCACCAGGAGCAGATGGGATATCAATAGAGCTATTCCAAGCATGGGCATAGCCAGAAAATTTTGGTTGGTGAGGCATTGGGAAATCCTGTGGGGCACTTGCTCATCATCCTTCCAAAACAAAATGCTCAACCAGCAAGGTTTTTTTTTAAAGCAACTAATGGGTGCCTGGTTGCTGCTGCCACCACTGCTACTACTGCTAAGCACCTTGACACATTCCTGCCAGGGCTCGGTGCAACACCAGGCCCACCATGGCAGGTAAGAGGGGACTCCCTAGTCACCAGTACAGCATGGCTCATCACAACCTAGGCTTGGCTGGTGGCTTTGGGGTGGGGAGGGCTGAACAGCAGGCAAGCACAAGACAAGGAAAACAGCGGTGGAAGACTTTCTGTCTCTCCATGACTCATGGGCTGAAGAATAAGCAACCTCCCTCTTTCAGCAGCTCACAGGCAGGTTTGTAAAGTCAGCAGGTGATTAGGAGGGGGGACAGAGAAACAGGGGGGCACAGGAGGTAGCACAGGAGGTGAGCACCTGGTTGCTGCTGCCACCACCGCTACTGCTGCAAAGCGCCTTGACGCATTCTGGCCAGGGCTGGTGCAATTAATACTCAGTGAGGCAGCTAACAAGCACTCCAGCCCCATTTCAACTGCACAGCATCCACCCCCATGCCCATTGCCAGGCCGGCAGGTAAGAGCACAGCTGGAAGCAGTTGGGAATTATGGGGCTTGGGCCATGAGTGATGAGGCACGTGCCCCTAAGTGCCCACCATGGCTACACGCCTGATTCCAAGCAAAACAAATGGAATCCATCAAAATCTTAACAAGATTGGGGGAGGGGCATGGTGGCTGAGCTTCTGGCTGGCTGCATCCCTTCCAACTCCTGCTATTCCCATGGAAAAATAAGAGCTCTGCTTCCAGAAAATACAGCCAAGTTTGGAACAAATACCAATGCCAGCTATGGGAAGGACCAGAGCAAAGAAAGGTACTAAAAAACCTCCTTATAGACCTCCCAAAAAGAGTAATATTGACCTTGAACACTCAGATGATTCAGATCTAGAGGCGTCTCTGTTAGAGGAAATGGTGGCAGGGGGGAGTAACCCTGACCAAAGAGAATAGACTGTGTTATTGCATGCCTTAACAGAGATAAGGAACGAAATCAAGACTGGTTTAAAGACTCTGAGTGGAGAGGTCGGACAGTTAAAAAAAATGAATTTGGGATGCTCAAACAAACAATTGAGCCTATAAATAAGAAATTAGATGAGTTGAAAACAACAGAGGGGAAAGCTGAATCAGCATTTCACTTGACAAAAAAGAATGCAGACAACATTTAAAAATTTAAGGAATTTGAGATATGGGCCATGAATAAGATCATACTCTGGACAAGAGGCCACTGTTAGGACAGAATATGGAGAAACAGAATGGTTTCCAATTGACAAAGGTGTCAGACAAGGATGCATTTTACCTCCCTATCTTTTCAGTCTGTATGCAAAACATATTATAGGGAAAGCTGGATTAGATTTCAATGAAGGTGGAGTGAAAATCAGTGGAAGGAACATTAACAATCTGAGACATGCACATGACTCACAGAAAACAGTGAAGACCTGAAACAACTACCATTGAAGGTTAAAGCAGAAACTGCCAAAGCGGGATTACAGCTGAAAGTCAAGAAGACAAAACTAATGACTATTGAGGAATTACATGACTTAAAGGCTGACTTCTATGAAGAAACTGAAATTGTTGAAGATTTTCTATTCCTTGGCTCCATCATCAACCAAAAGGGAGACTGTCTGCAACCAAGAAATCAGAGATTGCGACTCGGAAGGGCAGCCATGAAGGAGGTAGAAAAGATCCTTAAGGGTACGGACTTGTCACTTGCAACCAAGATCAAGTTAATTCATGCCACAGTATTCCCCATCACCATGTATGAGTGTGAAAGTTGGACAATGAAGAAAGCTAACAGGAAGAAAGGTTCCTTTGAAATGTGGTGTTGGAGGACAATTTTATTAATACCATGGATCGCCAAAAAGGCAAATAAGTGGGGTCTAGATCAAATCAAGCATGAACTCTCCCTAGAATCTAAAATGACTAAACTGAGGTTATCATATTTTGGTTGCATTCTGAGAAGACAGTAGTCACTGGAAAAGACAATAATGCTAAGAGAACGTACCAAGAAAAGAGGATGACCCAAAAGGAGATGACTCAATAAAGGAAGCCCCAACCTTCCGTTTGCAAGACCTGAGCAAGGCTATTAACAATAGGGCATTTTGGAGGATATTAATTAATAGGGTCACCACAGGTCAGAAGCAACTTGACAGCACTTAAAACACACACACACTACCAGCTCCTCCAACTATTGCTGGTCACTCCTGACCCCTGTTGCTTTGCATGATCAAATCCCCACGGAGCAGCAAAAACAAAGTACAAAAATAGTTCCACTAAAACTTCCTACAAAAGATGGGCAAGTAACAGCCCACTGACTACATTGTGGTCCCCATCAAGTGAACTCCAGAATAGGAACAGTTCTACCTTTGATTCTGCAGTCTATCTACATAAAGCTTTTCTTACTTTTCTTTTATCTCCCAAGAGAACATAAAATACCAGCTACCTTTTCTGGCACCATCTGGGGCCAAAAATTGAACAGCACTTAAAAAAACAACAACATACCGTATATATGCAAATCTAAATTTCAGAACAAAAATGGAGTACTATGAATTTTTGTTCTATCTAACTTTTTAACACAACATCCTAGTAATAAACTAAGCAATTATAAATCACTTTATTTTTTAAAAAGTACTTTGATAACAGCAGTTCCAAAATAAGTAGCTTGTAGTTCACTTATCATTAAAAGAAATGTGCTCTACAAATGTCCATTATAATTTCAAACTTTGTATGTAATGCACATCAAGAAAATTTGGCAATTCTTGGATAAAGAAAAGAGTGAAACTATTAACACTGAGTTGCCATACTGTAGATGTTTGCATTAAATAATCATAGTCATCTCTTTCATCTGCTAAGACGTCTTCGGTGAGCCTTGCAGAATGGCTTGTGCTGTAGTCAGGTTTCGTCCTTCTCAGCATAAATCTGTAATATACAGAAATTTGGATAAATCAGCATTTTAAAAAATTCCTAATGTATCAGTTGGACAAGCAGATTAATTTCAGTTGATAAAAGCTGTTTATTATTGATCTGGAAGTGAAATATAGTTTCTTGAAAAGTTACCAAAAGATAATTAACCAGGCTCCCATTTATCCGGCACAGTATTCATAAAGTCTCTAGTTACTGCAGTCTTATATTAACAGACATTGTACTGTAATAATTAGAGTGTCAGACTAGACAGAAGAGAGTCTAGTTCAAAGCATCTACCATGAAACTCTTTGGATGAACTTGGGCCCATCATTCCTCCTCAGTCAACCTTACCTCACAGGATTGTTGTAAAAATAAAATGGTGGGGGGAAGATCACAAACACCACCCAGAGCTCTTTGGATAAATTATAGAATACAAAACTATAAATAAGAATTTCTCTTATCTGAAAGTGCCTATCTGAAGAAAAACATTTAGCAGTAACAGATTAGTCACGCACATACCCCTTCTGAATCAGACCGACAAACTGAACTATGTGCTGATAAATCACCACATGGCTCAGATTATCCTGAGATACATGTTTGGGGGAGTTCACAGTCCCACACTACTACATATAATATCATTTGAGCATCATGGCTTAGAAGAGCTATAAGGCAGGTGAAGCTTGAACTCCAAGCACATGGAATGTGTTATTGGTATTACTATTCTACACATTTCACACAGAGGGAGGGGCCATCTTGTAACTATTTAAATTAGCTGTTCACATAAGTAGGGTTCCCTGCTGTGATCAGTGCAGCAAGGGGTAGTGGGATGAGAGCAAGGCAGCATTTGAGGTGGCACAGGTTGATTGGTCAGGCAACGTACGAAAAAATGTGGAAATAAAATGTGGGAATAAAACATTAAGTTTGAACCGTAATAAAATATGAAAAAAACAATAATAATATGTGTGAAAATTCCTAATTATCTCAGAAACATGCAAGATAGGCTTTAATCATGGCTTGACAAAATATGTTTAGTGGTTGTGTAAGAGCAGAGGTCATTTCCTGCAGGAGGGCACAGGAGCGGAGCTCTGGCAGTAAAGCGCCCAGGGGGTGGGCACATGCAACAAGCCCCACCCTCTGCTCCCAGCAGCCCTCAGTCAGAGCAAGAAGCAGCCAGGTAAGTTGCAGAGTTCCCCTCAGCCCCCCAGTCCAAAACAGTCCAGTGGCACCTTTAAGACCAAGTTTTATTCAGGTACAAGCTCTCCCTCCTCTGTGAGGACTGATCTGCATGTTCCCCCCCCCCAATAGCTAGCAATCCAAAACAGTCCAGTGGTTCCTGAGCGGTGGGTGTTGCCTTTGGACACACTTCCAGTGATGTCAGGGGGTTTGTCATATGCAAATATGTTATGCTAATGAGTTATGCTAATGAGCTCCTGCACCTCTTTTTCTACGAAATGACCCCTGTGTACACAGCTTCGGGAGCGGGGTTCCCCCCAGGGCCCGATTCCGCCACGGCGGAAATCGGGCCTCCGAAGCTGGGGATTCCCCGCCCCCCCGGGCCCATTTGGCAACCCTAGTCCCAGCTGTAATTGTTGATTTATATGTAATTGTTGATTTACAGTATAAGTGAACGAATACACATCATGGTTAAAAAAAATTTAAAAGACCAGAACAGTTGACCTTTGCTTGAGACGTGAAGGTTTTTCTTGTGTATAGTCTTTGTGGTTATTAAACTCTGATTTTATAGCTTCTTTTTCTGCACGATCAGGTACCAGATGACCATGAGCAGTTTTCATCAGGACTTCAAAGTCGGAATCAGCATCAAACTCATCCAGGTCATTCTTTGGGCCAAAAAGACTAGAACTTGGCAGCCCTCCTCCAGACATTTTAGAGAATATCTCGGCGCATTCAATAGGCATGCTGAGACGATAGAACATGATGTCTGTTTTACTATTTTGAGACCCAAATGACTTCTGTGTGACCTTCAAGCATGGAGAGCTGTCTGCTGTGCCATCTATTCTTGTAACCTATTAAATAAAAAACAAGAATGTGAAATGAAATTACACTTTTTAGTAAGTTCTCCATTTTTTAACACTTTTAAAAAACTTTTTCTTTAGACCATGGGTCATTTGGGGCTGGAGCATACCAGAGCGCCGCTCCGGCATCCCAGGAGCGGACACAAATGGTGGTGGCGGCAAGCCCCGCCCCCGCGCTCCTTTTCTCTAGAGTCACGCCACAGCAGTGGCATGATCTTTCCATTGTATTCTATGGCCCCATATAATACAATGGAAAGATTGTGCTGCCACTGCGGCACCACTCCAGAGAGAAGGGGCGACATGTTCTTTCCATTATATTCTATGGCCCCACAGAATGTAATGGAAAGAGCGGGCTGCCACTGCGGTGCAACTCCAGAGAGAAGGGGTTTAAAGTTTAAACCCTTTCTCTCTTCGCTTCCCCCCCCCAAGCCCGCCTTGGCAGGCCGGCTGGGGAAGGGAAGGGGAGGCTTTTGAAGATGCCTCCCCCCCTTTTTGCTTTCCCTTCTGACATATGCTAATGAGCTATTTTGCTAATAACTTATTAGATATACTAATGAGCTCCTGCAGCTCTTTTTCTACAAAATGACACCTGCTTTTAACTGAAAATCTTCTGGAGTTATGAACAAAAAATATCAAGAGGATTAAATCTCATTATTGTAAGCCCCTACACTTTGAGGGCCATATATCCAGATATATAAAACTTTTCCTGTTAACCAGTGCCACTTCATTCTCCACAATATACTTTCACAACAAATGATGACTGTTCATAATTCAACCACCCACCCACTATTTTTAGTTTTAGGGTTCTATTGAGGCAATAGAATCGGTTGGACCCCATTTGAAGCAAGCATTGAAAATGAAACAGTATGTCATGCTAACTGGCCATGATCTAAATGACCACAACTATTATGAAAAGTCACTTTACAACATAATGTATGGAGTAGTGAGGGGGCATCTGCATTTATCCCCAGCTCCCCAGCTGGAAGACAGCACAGACAGGTTTGCTGTTTGCGCATAATGCTGAATACTACATAGGGATTGTAGCTACACAGAGATGGTTCTTGTACTCAATCAGATGGAAACCAGTGATTTGGACAGATAAGTCACCTTTCTACTCAATGCCACACAATTAAAAGAAGATACATCAAACCTCAATATGTTCATGATTTGGTGGTACTGGAAGAAACTGAGGTAGTCTCTTGCTCAGCCATATGGTGATGTCCCTGTTAGTATTGACTGCAAAGGGTTCATAGCCTTCTTGTAATCCACAAATAGTGAAATATTTCAGAGTGCTGACATCTTTGCCAAAATTCATTCTGCCAACTTGTGACAAGCCCAGGCTGCATGCAGGTATAAAGCCTGCCAAAAATAAATAAATAAAAATTAAGACAGATCCAATTTATGGATTATAAATATTAACAGGTGTCATTTCATTTAATTTTTTCCAGTTCATAAATTATAACCCATACAATTTAATATGGACAATGCTCACACAGTCATAATTACATGTGGATTAGACAATATCGGAAATAATACGAATACAGTCCTCTTGTACTTATGCATGTCATACTTCTCAACAAAGAAAACAAAACAATACAAATTTTTGTTAAGAATTATCTGAATACTAGCTGCATCAAAGGTCAGAAAATCACAGCTAATGACGTAAATAGAGGTAGGGTATAGATTAAATAGACAGTCTTTCAAAGTCCCTGCAGAGCTACAACAATATTTCTTTACAAAAAGATATGGCTAGGCTGGAAACATGATATGTCCCAGAATTCCCCCCCACATACACACACTTCCTAGAATATGTAGACCATCAACAGTTAGTCAGTAGTACATGGGCATACTCAACTGTTTTCAGTTTATGTGACTTAAATTTCAATTGTAGTACAAGGTACTACTCAATATATGGGGACATACTTTATTCAGTGGGCATTAACAAAAACAAAGATTTCTGCTACACAAAGCCATTTGAAAGAATAAAATTATTTCTTGATGATTCTAATAGGAAGATCCCATACTGAAATCTGACATGTGTTCTGAATTGTTTGCTGAGAGTAATTTGCTCCCCCCTCCAACTGAGAACTTGGGGTGAGCAATGGTCCCTCTAAGCTGTGGAGTCTTGTGAGCAAAAATTCTACTTTATGAGCTACTGGCATTAAAGTTGTGAGCAAGTGACTTGGCTACTGTATAAACTAGTTTGCTCTGGAGCCATCCTTCCTGAGCTAAGACAAAAATGTGTGAGCCGGAGGCTAAAAACTTTGAGCTAGCTCACACTATCTCAGTTTAGAGGGAACACTGGAGTAGCAATCTGCTTCTCCCACCCCAAAAGAAGAACTTGGTCTGCAGAGAACAAAAATAGATCACTTCTGTCCTCCTTCAATCCAAGTTGTCAATTTTGGGGAAGGGGAACTTGTACTATTCTCAGCCTAAACTTTCAGCTTGGGGGAGGAATAGATTGCTTCTTTCCCCACCCCTCCCCCCAAGTATCAGCTTGGGCTGTAAGGACAGGAACAGGTCACTCCAGTTTTCCTCAGCCAAACTGTCAGTTTTAGTTTGACAGAAAATAATAATTGCTTCTTTCCTCCCCGCTCCAATCCTACAGTATCAGCTGCAGAGAACAGGAGCAATTTGTTCTCTTTCTCTGCCCCCCCCAGCACACAATTTAAAATGGGGAGAAGAAAGGGGGAATTATCTATGCTTCTGACCACCACCACCACCCATCCTGTTGCATCTTAGTTAGATGGGGATACAAGCCAAGTTTCCAGGTTAGGGGATCAGAAGAACCAGACTTTTCAGCTGATCCCTGTAATCAGCTGAGAGTGAGCTCCTGATTTCTACCCACCCTAAGTAATTTGCAAAATTTCCCCAGCAGAAATCAGAAGCTAACTCCCAGCTAATTCCTCATCCTCTGGTAGGGTTCCCAAGTCCGAGCGGCACTGGAATGGGGGACTCCGGCGCCACTCCGGCGCACATGTGCCGTAATCACGTCACCCAGAAGTGACGCGACCACGCCGGGCACGCTGGGGGCGGGGCCATGACCATCCGAGGGAAAACCATAGAGTGGTCATGTCACTTCCGGGTGACATGCACGTCGCGTGCTTTGGTGGTGGGGTTCCCCCGGGGCCCGATCTGCCGGTGGCGGGGAACGGGCCTCTGGGGCAGGGGTTCCCCCGCCCCCCAGGCGGACTTGACAAGCCTATCCTCTGGCAGTTGGGTCTTAATGACTGCAAACATCCTGTTCTTTTTTTTTAAGCCCCCCCCCAAGGGGGACTTTTTTATTTGCATTTCTATAAAACTACAACAGAAATTGGGGAGGGAAATTCTACACTCTATAGGAAAAAGTAAAGAAAATCTAACTAAAAACCCAAGAATGGAGGTTATACAATGCTTAAAACATAGTTATTACCCTTATACATTTGCTTTCAAACATGAAGAGTGCCCGCCAATCATCGCTTCTGTTGACAAAACCTGTTTATTTGACTGAACAGAGAGTAGTTCCAAAGCTATAACACAATAATTACAGCCCTTAAGAAAAATTTAGCATCACCACGCTTTACTCCACCCCCTAGGCATCTTTTAAAACCAATGTTCCCTCAGTAAAAACATTACAACATGTTTTTCTTCTTCCGTCTTCAATGTAACTTCTTTCTTCAATTATCTTTTAGTTTCTATAAGTCCGGATCTGTCCATTCATAATCTGAACCAAGTTCCTTTTTTCCTGGGATATCTTTGCTTCCTTAGATCAAAAGAGTCTTTCCTTTTGTTGCAATTACAACACGCTCATTGGAGATTCTAACCTTTCTCTTAGCAAGCAGATCATATAAAGTTAGGGTAGCGAACCCTTTACTCCAGAGAAACGGTTTTCGATTAGCTTGCCAGTCCAGCCACAAAAAACTAAACTTAAAATCTCCATATATCTCTATGATCCACGTACTGTCCCTTTAAAAGTGTAGCTGCTTTTAGTACAGATCCAGATCGCTTCTCACCAAACATCCAACCTCAGTCTTCTTTTCCCCAATTTTTTCTCAGCTAATCTGACTCCTGCTTCTTTCATAGGAACAATATATTCCATCAACATTCTACAAGTCAACCTTCTTCATTGGCAATTTAAATGTTTACAAACAAAATATTACAGCAGCTTTGCCAACAGTCTGATAAAACACCGTTCCAGTAATCATCAGATATGCTTGAAATCGACAACAATATAGAAAGCAAATTTGTTACCAAGGGATTTCAGTGTATTTTATACTGATAAACACAGTTATGTTCATAAAATTTAAAAATGCATCAAAGCAATTCATTCAGTCCCAGCAAAAGTGATGGGGATATTAAAGGACTTCTTCCTACAACAAAAAGGAACACACAAATCAGCAGCACAGAATTGTTGAAGAACTTACCATCACCAACCTCAAAGTCCTTGAACGCAAGCTCTGAACCAGAGTCATCAAGAAGGATTTCACCATTTAAGGTGAACATCACTGTATGCTCATTCATGTCAACCATACAACCAACAATGTCCCCTGCCAGCCAAGAACGACCAAAATGCTCATTTCCCTGGTGCCAGCGTTGGGCCTAGAAAGAAAGAGAGAAAAAAATAATATATAAGGGAATGCAACTAAGAGCTCCTCTGCCTCCAGAATATAACTAATGAACAGTTCCTAAATTATCACAGTAATACTATAATACTTTCATATTATAATGTTCTAAAACAATGACTTGGAGTCTTTTAAGAAGCTGCTGAATGTAAATCCTATAATTATTTTTGCACAAATCCCACCTAACACCACTATAAAAATGTAAAATGGCCTGAAGGATAAATTACCATTTGAGGACAGACAATAGTAGCAGTAATTAAGAACATGTCTTAACATTAGAATAATATTGTAAATCAAAATATTTGCATTTTTGTAAAATTGGATTTATTTGTGGCATTCTGTGCTCCTCAGTGTTTAGTCATGCCAGCCACATGACCACGGAAACATCTTTGGACAGCACTGGCTCTTTGGCTTGGAAACAAAGATGAGCACCACCCCCTAGCGTCGGATTCAACTAGCTTTTGAGCAAGGGAACCCTTTACCTTTACCTTACCATGCCACTTAACACTAAAATGTATTTCCAAAAGAATTTTCCAAGAGTGATTTATTGAATTTCAGGAATATTGTTATGGGTAGGTCAGATCTTTCATGGAACAACAACACATACTGAGCAATTAATGGAAACAATTCTTGATAATGAAATGCTTTTACTAGAACAAAAAAACCTTCTGTTGTTAGAAGACATCTATAGCTATCCCTACCAAAAGAACCTGAAAACCACCAATTTCCCATCTGTGCAAAGGAACAAATAAAACTGACTGCAGATTGTAACTGTGCAATATGAGGTGATGGTAGAAAGCGCCATCACGTCGCAGGTGATTTATGGCAACACCATAGGTTTTTCAAAGCAAGAGACATTCAGAGGTGGTTTACCATTGCCTGCCTCTGCGTAGCAACCCTGGGTTTCCATGGTGGTCTCCCATCCAAACACTAACCAGGGTTGACCTGGTTAGCCTGGACCATGTTCTATATTTCCCACAGAACTCCATATCCTGCAGAATCTTATTAGCAATGATATTCTCACTTTCCTTTAAAAAAATAAACATAGCATCTGTGAAGGTTGTTTCTAAATGAGGGAACACACAAAATTATATCCAAAAAGTGTAAAAAAATAGGATGAAATGTTGCTCAGTTGTACCCAGAAGTCCAATTGACAAGGCCTGGGTGCCAGGTAACTGCCAAGAGACTGGGCACCCATTGCCATCATCCCTGACTTGCTGCTGTGCAACAGCAGATTTAGACATCACTACCTGCCTTTACTCTAGTGGATGTTAATGGAGTCACTGGATGACTTTCCAGTTCTTGTTGGAGAAGTGCTCCCTTCAGCCATGCCAGTGCCAATGGAAGTTTGAAGGAGCTGTTTTCATGGTGTGTGCATGTGCATCAATACATAACAGTGAAAAAAGGGGCAACTGGGAGGTCACCTTATCCAGCGATTCTAAAACTTAATTTAATTGGTGCTTGAATATAAGTAACTAGAGCCAAAGCACACATCTAAATACTGAGAGACACACCAAGGCAAGCTACTTCTGAAGAAGTCTGCATGCACACAAAAGCTTATACCCAGAAGAAAACTTTGTTGGTCTTAAAGGTCCCACTGGACTCAAAGTTTGTCCAAGGCAAACTAAGTAATAAGATGGTTATGAAAAAATATCACTTATATCACATTTAGCTTCCTATAGAATACATCAAGTAAGATCTTAACTTATATATCCTAAATTATAGCTCCAGTCACCTTGTTCTGTCAAATACACACTGGATTTTTCTACTGGAACAAGAAGGAGGAGAGGCCTCTTTTGACCCCTCAAAAAGGCTATTCTGGGAATCATGAGGACAAAAAATTATACAGGACAAGACTACAGTGATGAGGGAAATCAGGTAACACTGCTCTTCCTCCTTATTGTACCAGCAGAAAAGTTGGTAGGATCCAACCTATGATTCCTGAAAAATAAGCTGGCAGGTGACAGTAATTATAGCAATACTATAACTGCAGTCAATCATGAGCTTCACTACATAGCTTTATTTTCATATTTGCTGCTATTAATGAAGACACTAACGCCTATCAACAATAA
This sequence comes from Gekko japonicus, assembly GCF_001447785.1. NCBI lineage: Eukaryota > Metazoa > Chordata > Lepidosauria > Squamata > Gekkonidae > Gekko > Gekko japonicus. The sequence goes on along the minus strand of NW_015173202.1, from coordinate 249,552 downwards.
AGGGCACCTGCTTGCTGAAAAGGTACCTTGAATCCATCGAAGACAAATGCTTGTTCATCTGACCCAAGCTCTTGGTCTGGTTGGCAACCTGGCCTGGCCCAGCCTACTCTCATGTCTCCTGCAGTCACTGCTTCAAACTCAAAGTACCACTTCCCAGTTTTTACTGCATACGTCTTCTCTGTGCGAAATATTCGGAACTTTTCCATCATACCACAGAATACATCTGGTCTTGTGGCTGCAAAGTTTAAAATATATGTTTTATTTTTCTCAGTAGAAAGTGCAATACAGTCACACAGTTTGTAATAAGCTCTGAAACAATGCCAGTCTGATACAACACAAAAATATAGCCCAACAATTCATCTGTATCTTATATTATCAACACACATAGTCTATACTTCCTGCTTTTGTTTTTCTCCAAAAAATGTAGTTGTGATTAGGGTTTTGCAACTGAAAACTTTCACAAACCTGCTTTGGCTCTCAGCATCCTTTGGCTGCCCCCTGCTCGCCCCCCACTTCTTAAGATTCAGCTCTGTGCTGAAAGTTGGCCAAAAACCAACGGGGTCTGTTTTTTTGTGTGGTTTTTTTAAATCTTTTCAACCCCCATACACCCAGTTGGGATTCTTCCTCAGTTGGTTCAGCCAACATCAAAAGTTTTTTTTTTTTAACCTGGCCCATCTGCAATCCTGAAATCTACATGTGTGCATATGTTTTGAGTGAGAGAAATTGAGATGCATGGACTTCTGCTTTCCCCTGTCTGTCTCTGCCAGTGCTGTTCCTTTCAGCACTGATGCAGTCAGTGTAAGCCAGCAGTCTTTAAGTGCTTTGTGTAGGATCGTCCAACAAGTCTTTAGAAGTTACTCCAACAATCCTGAGTATAATAAAACTTTAATAATAAAATAATTAACATAAAATAATAAACACAAATCCTAGAAAGCACAAATACTTGGGATCAATTACTATATGTAGAAATAAGGCAAAACATAAAGAAAACAGTCAAAAAGTAAACTACTGGCTAATCCTATAATAACAAAGAACCTCTACATTTCCCTTCCTGAGAATGGGTCCCAGAAAGAGCATCTTAGCACAGACTGGCAAGGCCTCTCCTTGATACCAGAGTCTAGACCAGTCTAGACCAACGTATTCTAGGCTAAGGTATTTATGGACTTGCCTGTAAATTGGAAGTACCTTCTCGGAGCCAACCAGAATTTAGGGTACAGATTCACAATTTCCCTCCAGCCCTACTCTTTACCAACCATTACAAAGGCCATGTAGCTCCCAATAACATATACTTCTACTAACATTAAGGTTAGTTTCATCTGCTGTTTGCTCTATGATCATTTTAATGGGACTGGGGATATAGGGTTAGGGTTAGGGTTATAAAATTGGATGTTGCATTTTAGATTGGTTTTGTTGTTGTTGTTTTTGTTGTAAAGATCCTGAAGGTCCTCTGGGACTTGCACAGGAGATCACTTCAGCAAACAAGCATGTGTGGTGTGTGTGTGAATATATTGTTAAATTCAAAATGCTGCAGCTTAGCTATTATTGGGAGCTATATGAAGCATTGTGATGCTCAGTTACAATCGCATCTTCCTTTATCACTGTCTATTACTGTTAAGAGAAAGATAACACCCCTATGTGCTGGTTAATTTGACAAACTGTTAACACGTGATGTTTGTCAAGGATGAAGCCTTTGCATGTTGGCTGGAAAAGGTCATGTTTATTAAATCGTTAGCTCGTTAGTGGGGAGACAATGGATAGAATTGGTAGGTAGAAGGCTGGGTTTTTTAAATCTCAATCTCTCTAGATGACAGAGGATTCACCCACACCTGAACCAGACTACCCGAGGGAGAAAATGATGTGTGGCTGGCAAAATTGAAAGTTTTACTTCCCTCCTGTCTAAGACTTTCTCTGGAACAAGTACCTGCTTTTAAAGACAAAGTGATATAGTTGAAGTAGCTGGGTTCTTTTGTAAGTTTTCTGTTTTGGATTCTTGTAAGTACTGATGTTTATTCTTTTGGAGAATAAATTGTCTTTCTTTTGAAAGAGTTTGGTTAATTGATGTGCATTTAGGATCTGATAAAGAATGAGCCCACGGCACCTCTAGTGAGTTTCCCTTTATCCAGGTTGGGAGGAGGGCTCCTAAAGAGTGTGGTTAATTGATGTGCATCTGGGATCTTATAAAGAGAGAGCTCACAGCACCTCTAGTGAGTTTCCCTTTCTCCAGGTCAGGAGGAGGGCTACATCACAGGGTACACCACAAGCATGCATCTTACTCGAATTCTGCAGTCACTCCACTGTCTGCCCCGTCAGTTACTGGGTTCAATGTAAAATATTGGCTATCACATACAAAGCCCTTCATGGCCTTAGACTATGCTATGCAAGTGGAACATAATTCTCTGTCAGAAAATAATGTATTTACCCCAACTAATCTACCTACTGACAAAAATGTAATTGGTTGCAGATGGTTGTATAAACTAAAGTTATTACCAGATGGTGGAGTGCAAAGAAAGGCTAGACTTGTTGCCAGAGGATTTTCACAGGCAGAAGGAAAAGATTATGATGAAAACTTCACTCCCACTGTGAAAGCTGATACTTTGAAAACTGCATTATGTAAAGCTGGGCAAGAAAAAATGCAGGTGCACCACTTTGACTTTACTACTGCATATTTAAATGCAAAAATTGAAGAAGAACTCTATATGGAGCAGATTCCTGGGTTTGAAAATGCAAACAAAAGGCTTGTGTTGAAAATAAATAAAGCTCTTTATGGTTTGAAACAGAGTGCGAGACAATGGAACCAATGTCTGAGCAAGGCTCTAACTGATCTTGGATTTACACAAGGAGTAGCAGATCCATGTACGTTTAATAGAACTATTGGGGACACAAAATGTTACTTAATGGTGTTTGTGGATGATTTATGTTTCATGTTCCATGAAGATATGCAACTAGAATGGTTTGTCCAAACTACTCAAAGGTTATTCAAAATTAAGCATCTAGGAAGTATTGGTCATTACCTGGGAGTAGACATTACAAGGAATGCAGAAAGTTGTTTTATGATGAGTCAGGAAAATAAAATAACCAAACTACTGGAGAAGTACAATATGCAGGATGCGCATAGTGTAACCACCCCCATGACTAAAGGTTATCTAAAGGAGCCTAACAATGAAATGTTTGACAATAAGAATATGTATCAATCACTGATCAGTTCTCTTCTGTACATTTCATGTTGGTCCAGACTGGACATAAGTATTGCTGTTCATTTATTGTGCCAAAAATGTGCTTGTCCTTTCATGAAGGATTGGACCACTGCCAAACAGGTATTAAGATATTTAAAGGGCACTGCAACAGATAAATTGGTGTTAAATACTACTAGAGAACACCAGGTTACAGCTTACTGTGATTCTAGTTGGGGAGGGAGACCTGATGACAAATCAACAACTGGCTATGTTGTATTTGTAAATGGAGCTCTGGTATTGTGGTAGTCATTATAACAATAGTACGTATCAACCAGTACATGTGAAGCAGAATATGCAGCGCTAAATGACTGTGTAGTGCAAATGGAGTGGTTGCTCCAATTACTCATTGATCTCAGTATATCATGTACTTTACCTATGTGTGTGTACTGTGATAACACTGCAGCTCAGCAGTTGGCAGATACACAGGGTGTAAAAACTAGAAGCAGGCATATCAACATGTTAGAGATACTGTGCAACGGGGACTGCTTGTGTTACAGTACTGTGCTTCAAGTGAGAATATTGCAGACATGTTCACAAAGTGTTTGGAGGTGGACAAGTTTGTGGCCCTAAAGCTGAAATTAGGCATCACCACCTGAATCTTAGAGGGAGTGTCAGCATGTGGTTGCTGCAAGTAAGACATCAGGTGGTGATCTAGCTGATCTACCTGACAGCTTTTGACAGCTACCTCATCTGGACTTTGTCAGTGTGTACCAGCATCTTCTCTCTTCTTGTGTACATAAATTTGTATATAACTTTTACACAAGGCTAGATTTTCTGCATGCAGTCCAAGATGTCACTGAAAGTCCTTGCCATCGAAAGGTAAATCCTCAACTCATGCTTTGGTGTCATTAAAAACTGTCATACACCTTAGCCAGGAGTGCCAGAGGAGCACTATTGCAGAGACCATGGATCTGCTAGCTGAATCCACATTGTGTCTTTTAAAGTGTAGCTGTTGCTTACTGAGCTTTAGGCCCTCTGCTTGTATAACCTTGCCCAGGGTCATTATCCAGCAAGGTGTCAATATAAGTAGCCATTTCCCCCCATAATGACATTTGATAGCATCCCATAATGACATTGAAGTTAGCCATATGCAGGGTCAGAGTACTCAATGTGTAATTTTTTTTAGTAGTATTTTGCTTGTGTGTGTATGCACGTACATGTGTGTGCATGTGTGCCTGGAAGTCATGGTTGACTTCTGGCAACCCCTAGTGGGGCTTGGATGTTCAGAGAGGTGGCTTGCTATTGCTTGCCTCTCTGTGTCCCGCACTGGTATTCCTTGGAGATCTCCCATCCAAGCACTTGTCAGGGTCAGCCCTGTTTAGCTTCCGAGATCTAACGAGATCAGGCTTGCCAGGGTTATCTAGGTCAGGGCTCCCAATGTGTAAATCTTGTGACCTAGGCCACCAAGTTTCCACCCTTCTCTATCAAATGGAGAGGGGCGGGGGCCCGAGTGCTAATTAGCTGGGATGACCTTGGTAACAATGGAATTGGCAGCAGGATGAGAGAAATGGAAAAGGAAAAGGTAAAGGGGGGAAAAGTAAAAAATACTAGATTTCAGAACCAAAGAAGAGACAGAGTTTAGATCAAAGAGTGCCATGAGGAGAAAGATTTAGACTTCAAGAGAATGGCAACAACAAAAAAGAATTTTTACTGACAAAATCTGAGGTAAGTAGCAGCAGAAAGTGAAGCATCCTGTCTCCACAGCAAAAAATAGGACTGAGGTAAGGAGAGTTCTCCCCACCTCCATCATACGCTGGTTTGGGCAAGAATCTCTGGCTCACCTCAGAGGAGAGGGAGCCCTCTCAATCTTCTAGAGAGACCTAGACAATTTTAAAACTGATCTCCACAGCAGGTTTGTACAAGCACAGTCCCCATGAAGATGAATGTGAGCTCTTTACTAGAATGCCTTTTATTCAAACTTCACTTGGCCAGGAACTTACCAGATAGTCTTGGTCCAGACACTCTTTTACAACATCAAACATCAGGTTTACATACCTGAGGTTTACTCCAGTTACTAATGGCAGTGCAGTGCTGGGATCATTTTAAAAAGTTTTATATAGACTTTTATTCATCATTGGTTCAGAAACACATTCATTTTATTCTTTTATTACTGTTAATGACTGAACGGTCCTCATAAAGAAGCAGCATAATACATTCGTTAGTAAATAACTGCTCCAATGAGAAATCCCAGTCATGTTAGTCTATTGTAGTAAAAACAAGAAAAAGTCCTCCCACACCTTAAAGATTAATCGGTGAGCAAGTTTTTTAAAAGCCACTAGAGGGCTCTAAATCCTTTTATAACACTTTGATAAACGGAATAAGAGTAATCCCCAGAATTACATTCTAGTTAGAAAACAAGAAATTCCTCATGCTGCAGCTGAGGTTTCTTAATACTTCACTGAACTATGATTTCAAGATTTCATGTCATTTTCTTTTCATACATGATAACAAAGTAAATTCTGATCCCACATCTGAAAGAACAATACCCCATCACACAAGTGCTACTTTACCACATTCATCAACTGAAGGGAGAAAAAAATCACTCAGATCTAAGATAGTTGCCTAACAGCAACTTGAAACAATTCTGGTTTCACGAAAGTGAGGTTTAGCCACAGACTTCAGCCAAAGTTGTATGCGTGTTTCCGCTTGATACTGTTTTCTACTGTGTTAATGGTCTCCCAATGCCAGCACATGGTAATATACTTTCCTTTTACTCTAGGCACTGGAGGAAAGCCACTACACTGTGCAAAAGTGCAGGTTCAGCTACTCATGATGCCGAGAGTTCTGCGAACTCAGGCCTTCAGTGCTCCGATTGGCCTGTGCCTTCATCTCAGCACCATTTTCCTAACCTGAAACAGACTCTGGCAGCTGTCCTTTGCCATGTTGGGAAAACATACAATTACTGATATAGGTGCCTGTATGTTTGTTCCAGTAATGGCTACCCAGGGCTGTTTCATATATAAGTCCCCATTTTTTAAAAAAAGAAAAAAATACTGAGAGTTTTCCTGGAACTCCCAACAACATTTTTAGTTAAAGATGAAAACAGACAAAAAAAAAAGAGAGAGAGAGTAGGTTCCCCTCACCTCTAGCATGAGACCCTCAAAGACATGAAAATATCAGCTTTTCCATATGTGCAACCAAAAACGTACTTTATGGAGTTCTTCTACCTTATGTGCCCTGATGTCTATTAAAATCAGCTGCCTGTTCAATTTCCATATTTAGTTAGAGTACTATAGAAATTAGAGTACTACAGAGCCATTTCTGTGATGGCCCCACAAAACTCTCTTCATAAAACAGTTCTATAGTTTTCAATATCATGTCCAAACTATTGTATTTCAACTGGTTTTAGATCTATGTCCCGAAATACAGCACTGGTTAAGCTCTTTTGAAATCATCGCTAGATGTCTTGCTGATATCCTATTTTATTTTATTCAGATTATCAATTCATATATTATGATATAGTAAAATGACATAAGATTCATTTTCAATTTTTTTTAAATGTAGAAATTGTAAAAGTAAATAAATAATTACTTGTAAAGTTTTAGCAAGTGGTCATGGTGAGGCATTTGATGGCTTATTACCTCTGCCCTCTTCAGGGTTCTATTAATATCAACAATTTTCCTTTTTTGGAAGTGAAAATTGCATCAATAGTAATGGAGAATCACCATAAAAAGCAGAGCCTTCTTGCACAGTAAAATCAAATAAAATGGAGCCACACTGATGAGGTAACTAGGAAACTGTGTAACCCCTTTGCTTTAAGTCTTGTGATTCCACAAGACCATTCTAACTTCATACCAACACGATGACCAGTACTTGTGCGATATTAACAGGCATTCCTTTATATTTGGCCAGTATCCAAAAGAATACTTTTCACAGTTAGCATAGCCCACAGAACTTGTTCCCAACGAGATAGTTTATATCCCTCTACTAGCATTATGAGCAGGAAAGTGCAAAAATCAAGAGGTTAAAAGACCAGCTTTTGGACTCTCAAACTAGGTTCAGTTTTATTCCCCACTCCCCGCAAAAACCCAGCCCTCTGCCACATTTGGAACAATACTCAAGCTGCAGGATTAGGCAACATATGATTTGACTCTCTTCCCTCATGACATGTCTGTCTCTCTCACTCCCCCTCACATGGTTTCAGCCCCTCACTTCTCTTTTCTCCTTCCCACCCAGTGCCCTACTATGAAGCTTCACTTCATGGTTCACCTGTGCATACACAAAGATACCAAAACCAAAGCATCTGTGGAAGTGCCTACATGTGTAACATCTGCTTCCTGGGTAACAAGACTAAATTGCAAAGTAATGACTCAGAAAATCCCAGCCGCAACAGATAGGGACTTCAGTAGAGTAGTCAAGCAAGCTCAGTACGTGTGGGCTTCTCCAAAGTCCATAAGTGCTTAACTGAGTAGATGATGTCCTTGATTGCCAATTATAATACTTTGCCGAAATAATTTGAGACCATTCAAGTTTCCTATTTATATATAATTTTAAAAGTTTGCAGGCTTTTTCTTGCATTTCTTTTGCCATAAGCAGCCATTATTCTAGTTATTGGTTAAGATGATTTCCTTTAAGAGGACCAATAAAACTGTTCTAATTGAATGGCAAACCGTTTTCAGAACATTAAGAAAACAAGCCGCAATAATTTTTGCCAGAAAAACGGACAGCACATAGCACAAGGAAGTATGTAATTGGAATTTATGTGAGCAAGTTATTACAGCCTGATCGGCATGTTCAAGTGGAACTGTATTGGGAAAGTCAACAGTTATGGTTTCCAACATAAAACAACCAAGTTACACAAAAGCAAACCAATATATCATTAAAATAATGTAAATACATAATGTCCAGTAGTGTAAGTATTATTCTTGTGTAGCAGCCAACTTTCAGCCAGACCACACCGTGTCATCTTTGAATGAACCATGACACACAAATCTAAATTAATCAATAAAGAGGAGCTAAGAACCTGATCAGACTCACCAAGTGGTTTCAGGCAAACCACTTTCAGCCTTGATCTGTCATCCATAGTACAGAAACAACACTACTGATGTACTTTACAGGACTATTGTAAGGGCTTCTAGCATAGTGAATGTGAAGCACTTTGAACATGCCTATTAAATTGGATTTTTTGCTATCCAAGTTAAGCATGTGTTTAATGTTCTCCCATTGAAATAAATGGGACTTACTAGTAATGAAACTGAATGGATCATGCTCATAATATAAATGTGAAAAAGTACACACATTTTATTAGGGATATATTCAGTAACCTAAGACTAATTATAATACATTGTCAGGTAGATAAATGTTACCAAAAAAAAACCCCTAGTGTTATCTGCAATACTGCAATTCGGCTTCTTGGAAAAGTGCAGGTCTTTCATAAGGTTGCCAAAGTCCAGCAAGAATAGCACCAGAACAATTTTTGAAGGTCCCTAGGTACGTATTTCAATAATATCTAGTGTGATAGTAAAACAGACTTATCAGAGAATCATAACATACAGATTCTCAAGTGTGATTTTCACAATATTAGCCACTATGTTGTATCAATATGACAAGCAACTTCCAGTCTGCGCCAGAATTTTTAATAATTTCATAAACAATTCATATTCCACATGTATAATAGAAGACATTTGTGCCAATGGTTTCAGTTTCTTATGGAAACAAGAAGAGCAAAAGTTGAATACCATGATCTTGATCAGGAGCCTCAAGGTTATAACCATAGCCAATGAGTGTACGAACTGCCTCTCGGAGACTATCTTTGTTTGATTTCTTAGTGCGATCATCTAGAAGTGCATAGGGGACAAGGCGAGGGTTTCGGCGGTTCTTCACATCCTGCGGAATGGTAAAAAATGTGAATCAATCTATGTAAAAAGACCTAATTTTGCAGAGTTTATAAGATTTTTTTAACATTCTTACAATACCAGAAGAAATTCTATAATTAATTACTACTATAAAGATCAAAATTATAGTATATTATCTCTGTAACAATGAGTACAGAATGACTATTATATTATACCCATAACAGCTTATACAGGATATTTAATGAGTTTAAGGTGATGGAAAGAATTAACAGATTGAGCACAAGTGGGGAAAAAACTTGGAACAAATACAGTTGAAGTGCCTGTTTGGTGGTGGTGATGACAAAGGCACAAATCTCCACCATTACTGTATCTGTGGATCACCATATCATGGAATTTTTCTGTGTGAGGAGGCTGCTTCTTCAAGTCCCTGATTACTTATAAGCAAAACACTCCACATGGTGATGTCTTTGAATATGGTTCAGAAACTGCAATTGGTGTAGAATGCCATGACTGCATAGTAAACTGATTCCAGCTATACATATCATAAGATGCCACGCTTAGAAAAAATTCACTGACCTCCTATTCATTTTCAGGCCCAATTCAAAGTGGGATTGTTTTTGTGGGGTGTTAATGACATATCAGAATATCTAAAAGCCTGTCTTTTCCCACATGTTCCTATACATGTGCTGAGATCAATCTTTGAAGCCCAGCTCAGCCACTTTCAGAAATCGGCCATAGCATGAATAGGAGTTGGGTCTTTTCAGCTGTGTCACCTCACCACTCTGCTTTGTGATTCTTGATTTTAAACTGTCACTTTTATGGATCTTGCTACTTTTATCGGCTATGCTGTTTGTCATTAAATTCCTACTGAGCTTTATCTTGATTACTGTTTTCAATGGTTTCTGCTGTTTTCTATTTTTTTAGGCAACCAAGATGGCTGATGGGTAGGATATAAATATTTGAATAAATAAATTACATAAACGATTTGATTGCTCATCATGACACGTTTGCAAGTCATTTGGCAGATAAAATCAATCACATCCAATCTGACTTATAGACCATTATTTCTGCACTTACATCTCAGGACTGCCATTTCATTTCAAAACCCAATTTAAAGTGCTTTTTCTTACCTTTAACACGTAAACAATCTGGGGTCAGGGTACCCACGGACTGGTTGCTCCCATATTAGCTGGCTTGACAATTGAGATCAGCATCAGAGGACCCTGCTCTGTGTTCCCCTGCCCTCAAAAGTAAGTTGAGTTGCCACTGAGGATAGCCCTTCTCTGTTGTAGCACCTCAACTTTGGGACACCTTCTTTTTTACACCCAACCTGATGAGTTTTCAGTGCCAATTCAAAATGTTTCATTTTTTCCTCAGGCCTAAAAAAAATCTTCCTTTTATGGGTCTACTTAACTGCACATTTGTGCTGCTTGAAGGTTGCTGAGATATAAAATTACATTAAATAAGTAAATAAATTTTGTATTCAGGCTCAGATATCTGCAGACAAATACAGGTGTATCTTACCAAGCACCAAGAGAATGCATGTGTATTAAATGCAGTTTTTCTTTTCAAAACCTTCATTTCCCTTCATTCATTCACTTATATAAAACAAAGTAAGGATTGTCTCTCCTTACCAGTTTATGTACACTGTTCAGAATCATTCTACTTTCCTAATGCAATAGCAGTTGGGAGTGGTCCACCACAAGTAGAATGTTTACTCTTCTGAGTGGAACTTGCTTTCATCTGTACTCTTCATTATTAAGTAAAACAGTGTTGCACTTACCTGTAACTGTTGTTCATTGAGTTGTTTTCTGTGCAGTCATACATTGGGACTGTGCTTGCACATGCCAACCACCAGAGGATTCCTTCAGAGTGTTTACCTCTTTCCTTATCTAAAGCTGAAGGAGGGAGCCCCTCCCCAGAGCCAAAGGCACATTTTCCTGCCCAAATGGTCACATGGTCCTGGGAGGGGGTCCCCTTGTCTCCTTCAGTTCTCCAGCCGCTGAGAGCAGGTTAACTAGAGAGAAAGAGCTCACAGCGGGGAAAGAGGAAGGAAATGTGTGCCTGCACAGAAGACAAGTTGATGAATAACAGTTACATGTAAGTGCAACACTGTTTTCATCTTTGGTCTTCTGTGTAGTCCCACATTGGGAGACTGAAAAACTATTTACTTGGAGGTGGGTGTGATGTTCTCCTATTAGAAGATAGAGTGCAAGATGAATGTTTCCCATCAAAGCGTCCTTTCTAGTGTTGGCATCAACTGCATAGTGCTGCACAAAGATCTTCAAGGATGACACCATTGCAGCTTTACAGATCTCCATCAGTAACATGCCACAAAAGAATGCAGCTAACGCAGCCTGAGCCCTGGTCGAATGAACCCGGACCAACAATGGGCATGGCATGCCATGATATCCTGTGACAAGTTAAACAGGGACACGACTTAAGGCAAAAAACTCAAACTTGGTCTTACAACCACCCTTTTGAAGTAGAACTTTATAAATGGGGGTCCGCCCTAAGGGCCGCCGCCTCCCCCACCCTCCTGACATTAATAGCCACCAGAAAGAGGACTTTTACTGATAACGCTTCAAGCGAAGAGGTAGCCATTAGCTCAAATGGAGCTGTAATTAGCTGGGCTAGAACTAAGGACAACAACAACTGGGAAACTATGTACAGTGAAGAAGGAAACATATTAACTAGGCCCTTGAGGAATAACCGGGAAGGCCTGTGAGAAAACTGGGTTTTCCAATCCACCAGCACATGTGAGGCAGATATGGCTGCCAAATGTACCTTAACGGAAGAGACAGAAAGACCAGATGCCTTAAGGGGCCACTAAACTAAAGGCGGAAGGCAGAATCAGCAGCTAACCCTTAGAAACCATCAAAATAGAGAAACACTTTCATTTGCTGGCATACGAAGCTCTAGTAGAAGGCTTCCTAGCTTTAAGAACAACCTCTGCAACTTGCTCTGAAAACCCTAGTCTTGGGGGTTTAGCAGCCACACCATTAGGCATAAATTCTGCATGTAGTGGAGAGTGGGGACATAATATAACACGTCTGGGGTTGCAGGGAAGTGTAGAAATCTCCCTTGGGAAGCTAACTTCAGCATTTGGAACCACGTCTGCCTTGGCCAAAACAGGGTGACTAATATGCACCATGTATGCTCTGCTTGGCCAGTACCCTGGAAATTAAAGGGAATGGGGAAAAGGTGTAAAATAGAGAACCCTGCCATCTGATCTGGAATGCATTCCCTGTTGAGCAAGGGTCACTCCCTGACCTGGAGCAAAAACTCCTAGTTCTGGCATTGCTTCTTGTGGCAAACAAGTATACCTCTGGTGTTCCCCAGTGAGCAAAAATTGGCAGAAGATGGTCTGAGGAAATGGACCACTCGTGGTCTGAATTTATCATCCTGCTGAGGGCATCAGCCTTGGTATTCTCAGCCCCCACAATGTGGATGACCTGCAGTGAAGCCCCCAGGGTCCCAAATGCTGATTCCTTCTTGGCAAAATGAGAGGGTCACCGTGTCCTCTTGATGATTGATATAAGACATAGGTGTGGTGCTGTCTGTCTGGATCTGGTCAACTCTGTGTCTGACAAAAGCTGAAAAGGAGTTAAGGGCATATTGTATAGCACACAGCTCTAACAGATTAATATGTAAGGTCCTCTTGGAGGGAAGCCACCTGCCCTGTACTGAAAAGGGGGGCACCCCAACCCTTTAAGTGAAGTATCAGGGGTAACAGTCACATGAGGTTGTTGTTGATCCTGTGGAAAGATTACCCTCAGCCATCCACCACTGCAAATGTGGTAAAGAGAACCTCTGCCACTGAGTGTGCCTAGTGGTATTAAGCCTTCTAACAAACCAATTCTGAAGAGGCCTCATTCTGAGGCATGCCTAAGGGATGGCCATCACCGTGGAGGCCGTACCTCATAACTTCTGAAAAAAGAGAGCTGATTGGTAGTGTTTCTTGGATATGTACTCCACCATGGCCCTTATGCGGGGGGGGGGGACTCTACAAACTCTAAACAATAACCTAAATGAACAGTAGCTAGCACCCAAGAATTGGATGTCAAGTGTTGCCCAATGAGGTAGAAATTAGCCAACCTATTTTAAAAGAAAGATTGAGTTTTCAACAGCCGGTCCTCTAGTCAGAAGGGAGCCCTTTGGCCTAGTGAGGCATCCTTGGAGGACTGTTGCTGTAACTACTGCCCCTGAGATCTGGATCTGTGGTGGGGTCTACACCTGGCCTGCTGTTGGGGTGACTAGAAAACCCTCTGTTGAGGATACTTCATACAGTGGTATGACTGCAAGGGCTGACAGCAGCTGTACGGATGGTACTGAGGCTTTGCAAAGATCTCTGACAAGATTGTGATGGAGGTGTAGAGATGCCAAAGGAACAGGCTGTTTGTTTTTCTTGATCTGCAAGACAACATCATCTGCCTTGGCAGAAAAAAAGCATAGCTCCTGCAAAAGGTGGGTCTTCTATCTTTTGATTGGTTTTAACTGGCAGGGCAGTGGATCAAAGCCAAGCATGTCTGCGGAGCACCATGGCTGAAGCCATAGCTCGGGCAGAGGAATCTACCGCATGTCTCCCAGCATTGATCTGCTGTTTCAATAAAGGCAATCACCCCTGGAGAGTCAGAGTAAAGTCTACCCAATATTTTATCTTTAGGTCGAGGAACTGAAGTGGTAACTTGAATCTCCAGTGTCATGGCCAGTCTAATAATCTGGAATCAGATCTGTCTGGGTTTGCGGAATCAACTCAGAATTAGGCTCCATCTCACCCTCTGAGCATGATAGGGTCAGCAACTTCAGTTATGGTGATGGGGTTCTCAGAAGCAGGACATTCGGAACTGAAATTGGAATTGATGTTGAAACCAGTGCTGGAACTGAAGGGATCAGATCCATCAGAACAGTTGGAGAGGTCAAAACCAGAGAGCACTGGGAAGCCGAGTGACACTTGCCATGGTGTATCTCTTTATGTTTCAGTTTCACCCTGGCCTTCTTGGGGATGGTTCAAAAACAAAGTGAGATCACCTGAGTGATGCTGACTGGAAAAGAGGTCAGACCTGATGACACTGATATCACCGAGGGTGTACGCAACTGTAGATCAGTGGAAGCAGAAGTTTTGCTCTTGAAGTTCTTTGTCACTCTTCCGAAGTAGGAGACTTCATAGCTGAACTCTCAGGGCATGAAAGAACTTTCTCCCGCAGCCTACCTTTAAGTCAAGCTGTTTTATCAGACCTTGCCTTAGGTGTAAACGGAAGACAGAATTCACAGCTGACTGTATTGTGCCCTTTGCCAAGGCAAAGAAGGCACAAAGAATGCCCGTCATAGCAGGTCATCTTAGCCCCACACTGGAAACATTTTTTGAATAGTGCTTTCTGCGACATCACAAAGACAAAGGAAGAGAAGCTGGGAAAACATGTATTTGCTTGATGGCAGCAAGAAAAGCACTGAGGGAGGGAAGGGGGCCCCTCCCAGGAGCACGTGACCATTTGGGTGGGAAAACATGGCTTCGGCTCCAGGGAGGGGCTCCCTTCTACAGCTTTTGCTAAGGAAAGAGGTAAAAAGTGGAAAGGAATCCTCCAGTAGTTGGCCTGCAGAAGTGCAGTCCCAAAGTGGGACTGCACAGAATACCAAAGATGAATGTATGTCCTAGTAAGATGGGCCTTCTGGCCTCTCTTCATAGTAACTTCCTTCCCCCCCCCCCATACATAACCCTTCTATTCTTTCTAGTTTTTGGGATCTCTGCCTCTTTCTCTTTGTCTAAATTAATGAAACTCTTCATATATCCAACAAAATGGGCTGTAGCTAATAAAAGCTGATGCCACAATAAATATGTTAGTTTTTAATATGCAACAAGTTTTTCCATTTCATGGGTAGACGGGACATTAAAGGAAAATTCTCCATACAAAACCATTATTTTAGAGAACTTTATAAAAGAAAAACGAAATTCAAGATTAACATACCCTCTCCCAGTTCTCAAAAGACTCCTTCCCATAAATATGACCCAGTTTACTCTGTCCATTATGTTCACTGACACTGCTAGTCATTAGTGGAAAACCCATGTACTTCTATATATTTTTACCAGGAACTTAATATGAGTCAACAATGCTATGCAGTGTGCATTTCCATTGGGCTGAAGACAAAAATTAACACACTGATCATGTTTATTTTAATTATATCTAGAGAAGCTTTTAACATAAGCAGGCTCCTTATTGCAAAACATTAAAACCTTGACCCAAATTACAGAATGCCACAAAATGGGAGGACAAAAGGTACATCAAGCATGCGGTGTCATTATCCTAAATAACAGGTTGGTAAATCAAGGATTATTGCCTCAAGAAAGCTAGCCATTGTGTCACACACTATAGCAGATATATGATCCAGATTCCACAAAAAGACAAAGTTTTTCCTTAATCTCTAATTTGGTGATTTATTAGACTCATGAATCCCCAACCAATTTTAGTTATGTTCTGCTGTATGAACACAGTGTCCATAAATAGGGATGCATGTTCCAGCTACATCAGATGGATTCATCAGATTTTATGAATGAGCATTGCAACAGAGTGTCTAGGTGCAGCTTTGAAGGAGCAAATTTAGGGTGTACAAGAAACACCCACAAATTGTCTTGCTTGAAGCGAAAATGTATTCAGTGCTTGCACACCATTCCATGCTTTCCAATACTCTTAGTTGTGACAGTCTTTGTATGTAACTCAGGTTAGTCACTGCTAAAGAACCAGTATAAAACAATCAAACTTTTTATTCCATACACTTTTCAGTGTACAAAGTGCCTTAACAAATTGTAGCCGTTAGAGCAGGCCCGTGAGGTCCAAGCGGCATCAGGAGATTTCAGACAGAAATCAGACCAGAAGGTCATACGGCTGGGCTGTTGAGGGTGAGGAGATGCCATCAGGGGGGCAGAACCTACATTGGTGAGGCATACATTTAAAAGGAGGTGACGAGCCAATGACAGCACTTCGGTCGGGGTCGCAACACCAGCTGGTGACCCCGGGCCCTAGGGAGGCCAAGCTTACAACAACAAGGGCCAGGTCTTTTTCTGTGGCGGCTCCTACCTGATGGAATGAGCTCCCGGAGGAGATCAGGGCCCTGCGGGACCTTATGCAGTTCCGCAGGGCCTGCAAGACGGAGCTCTTCCGCCAGGCTTATGAGTAGGAGTCGCCACGGCCACTACCACCACCGCTTTTTCAACGAAAGAGATCACCGGGTGGGAGGGGTAACATCTTTTACCACCCCGGTCTCTCCCACTATGCGTATGATGGTATTTGTGAGTTTATTTATGCATCTGTAAGTATTGATTTTAAATTGTTTTAATCTTGTATTTATATTTGTAGTTGTAGTTGTATATGCACATAGTGCCTTATGTGAGCCGCCCTGAGCCCGTTCGCGGGGAGGGCGGGGTACAAATGTAAATAAATAAATAAATAAATAAATTACAACAGTAGGTCCCTGGAAGGCTGTGCACGGCTGGAGGACCAAAGGATCAGCTGGGGAAAGTGAAGTGGTCCTCAGCCAGTGGCAGCTGAAGGGAAAGCCTCGGGAAGGGGAAGGGGAAACTGACTATTGATATCTGAGAATAATTAATTTTAGTATCATAACTGTTCTCTGGCAATAACTTCCTTTTTAATATCACTTGGGATATAATCATCCCTATTACGATTATTTCCTTAATATTTTATTTTAAAATAAAACCATAGGACTATACAACAGTAATAGCTGGGATAGCAAATCTGGTAGGAACATAATCATGGGAAGAACTTACAAAAATGATTTGTTTGTATCCACTGTTTTCATTTAAGTAAATGAGGAAACTTCCATTGAAGGAAGAAGTCCTTCAGATAGAGAAAGACTCTAAAGGAGAATTAGGATTAAAACATACATAAGGGAGACTGCAGATTTCTGTTCACCTATAAAAAGCAAACAGAAAGCATATGTGACCATGGTTGGGATCAAGGTCTTGTGGAGAAGGGTTTTACACATCAGCCTCTATCAACAGTTTCTCTAACTGAGTCAACCTGTTAGGTATGATTAGCACTTTAAAGGGGGAGGGGAATTGATCCTGATAAAAACGCATCTTTTCCCCCCTCTAAAGTGCTACTAAGAGCATCAGGAGGGGGCTTGTTTTGATTTGCAAAACTGCAAGGGGGTTAAAAAACCCTCTCCCCTCCCACGTGGCAAACACCCAAAGTAGGATTGTGTTTGATTGCAATTTACTTTATACAGATGAACACAGAACTGTAATCTTTGTCATGTCTATTTTGGCTGGTTGACTTGTTACACCAAAATAATCACTTCCGATAAGTAACTTCAGTGCCATCACACCATCATAAGCCTTTGCAATGTATTAGCATAGCAGGATTGTTACAGCAGCAGTGCAGGAAGATATGGCCACATGAGCACTAAGAATCAGGTGAAACTTGTGTTATTTTATGCCTTCAATTTACAAATATATCTCTTGAACACACTTATAAAGGGATGCAACATACTCAGTTATGAAGTAGATGACATCACATGTAGATGTCATTTTGAAAATTATCAGTACAATATATGGTAGCTCAAGTACCAAGAAATTATCTTACTATTTTGGGACTATTTATTGTTTTCTACAGGTGTACTTGTACTTGAATGTGAGATGAAAATAATAAGGAGGTAAGAAAACTAGGTTTTCTGCATTTAATTTTCAATTATGTAATGTATAATTGTTTGTTTTACAAGCAATATGACAATAAATGTGCTTATTTCTACTAACAGATTTCTGGAGGGCTCACTATATAGTAGGTAGATCTGAAGTTGCTCCTAAAACTCATGTACCCTTTTGTTCTTAAAGATGGTCTAAATTGCTCCCAAAGAGGCCCTGGACCCTTTGCAGTCAGGCTTCAGGACAAGGGGAATCATTTGCAAGGTTTGGTACTTTTCCCCTTGTTGTTCAGTATCTGAGAGACCCTGAACTAAATCACACATGGTATTAGAATGGCAGTGGTCAAGAGGCTGAGGGAGAATAAACTGAGTCCAAATAAGAAAGAGGTTATACTTTCTTGGTAAGCTGTCTGTGTTGCATGGGATAATTATTTGCAGTACCAAAAGAGTACAATTGTAATAGAAGGACAAGTTAACAACTTTTGTATTGTATTTATTATTGTGACCTACTCTGGGCTCTGACAAGTGGGGTAGGGGACATAAATACGTTCAATAAAGAAGTCTTCATGTTCTAATTGACTTTCAGAGGAAAAATAGCCCTCACCAGCCAAACAATATTTTAAAATCCAAGTCAGTGAACCAGTGGATTGGCACAGATTTCAGAAACTAAGTACCAGTTCTTGCAATAATGCAAAGATCTGCACCAGTGGCAGCTTATCTATACCTTTTGACGCTATTTCACAGTGCATGCCTCCTACCACTGAACTGCGATAAAAGTACTACACAAGGGAATTTGCCTTGTCACTTTTATTGGTCTCACATGACAAAGGGTGGAAGTATAGTCTGTACCGCTGAACTCCCTTGTTAGGGAAAACTACTGTGTCACAGCAATCCAGAATCAGTGTCAAGACACCTACCAGAGTCTACACAAATAGGACTACAGTGCTCAACTTTTATTACTGAGTAAGGGTTACAGACCAGTGGGAAAGTCTCAACATGTACTATGGTGCTAGTTCCAAAATACATCTTCTGGGGGAGATCTGTTATTTTTTCAGAACTTCAAAGCAGCCTAGTGAAATGTATGGGACCAAACTGCATGGGAATTGTGGACCTGGGAAGTATGGTTAACTCTTTTCCCTCTGCACTACTTTCCCCAATGAAATCATCACCCACTCACCTCTAGTAGGCACAGTGGGGAAAACAGGCAAGGCCATCTTCCCTCCCACATTTAGCCAACAGTTTCAGGAGAGAAATAGTAGATGAGAGAAACAGTAATTGAAAGGGCTTCACCCCTCCTTTACCCAGTACCAGTGTCCCATCCCAGTTGGTGGTTTCATAAACCAGCTTTGAATCTTCAAAAAAACTATAAGATCCAATCACAGATCTCTTGAACATGTACTTTGGCCATCAATCTCACTTTCTTTGCAGCACTCGACAGTGAATACTGAGCTGCCATTCTTGATTTTCTCTTTTAAGTTAACTTTTTGGAAATTTATTTCAGCACTTCACAACATGAAATATGAATAAAGAGTCCTTTATGCATAAAAGTACTACAGTATTATTTTTAATATGAGAAAAACAAATGGTAGATATTTTTTCTTACACTGAGATTCAGAGACATGGAAATAAAATTACTATCTAGGAAACTGGAGAAATAACATTTGCCTGTAAAAAAAAAAAAGCCAGAATAAGTGGAGCACATAACCTAGTCATCCAATATTAATCCCTGATCCTAGGTTTTAGAGTTGTATGTTTTTGTAATGTGTTTGATTTCATAATTTAGGATACAGATGGATTTTGAAACTATTGGTAAAGTTAATAAAAAGCTTAGAAAGTTGATAAACACTAGATATGACAAAAAGCCTTTTTGTTACCATATCCTTGAGCATGTCTCATTAGTTCACCGTGGATGTTTTGGCTTTCACTTACAGTTAGGGTTGCCAACCTCCAGGTGGTAGCTGGAGATCTCCCACTATTACAACTTCAGGCAACAGAGATCAGTTCACCTGGAGAAAATGGCCATAGGTGGACCATTAAAGTCCCTCTCCTTCCCAAACCCCACCTTCCTCAGGATCCACCCCCCAAATCTCCAGGTATTTCCCAATCAGGAGCCGGCAACCCTACTTACAGTTTTCAATCTTATAAAACCTACTCAAGTCAAATGGGTAAAAGTGTGAAAGAAGAATACCCTTCCTTAAAGGGACACTGTCAAGTATTTTCATTAAGCTCAGAATTTATTTGACTTTTACCATTGCAAACCAATGCACTTTAGGAATCTGTGCCTTACTTACAGTACTTACTTGTTTGTGATCCCTGTCATCAATGATGTCAGCACAGTTCTGTGAAGAAGACATACTAAATAACGTGTGGTCCTTCTGCTGGTTGGCTGGCTGGCTCTGCAGCAGCAGAATAAAAATACTGTGTACAGTAATGCATAAACAGTGGCCATTGCTCTTGAAAGTTTTCTTGGGAAGCAGTGGTGGATTCCAGCAGAGAAAATAAGAACATTCTGATGGGGGTTCCCCGGTAGATTCTAATACTAAAAATTAGTAATAATTAAGGCATAAACTACTTGACAGTATCCCTTTAATTTGTAGTGATTTTGAGACACAGAAAAATAATGTAGAAAAGACTCATTAAAGCATCTAGTGCATCATTTAATGAGACCATGTTTGTTTCCATGGCTGATTAAGGGTGGAACTTTGCAAGAGACACAGAGCTGCTGCCACTGTATGTGGCCTTCCCCTTCTTTCTTGTAACATATTAATTAACTCCCTTGCCTACACATGATATCACTGGTTGTCAATGGCAAGAGTGGAGCAATGACAATTTGAAGACATCACATAACACCAGAGGTCATTTCGGGGGGGACGCGGGGGGACGCAGTTCCCCCGGGTGAGGTGCAGGAGGGCGGGGCACATGACGAAGCCCCACCCCCTGCTTCCAGCTGCCCCGCTTCCAGCCCTCATTCAGCCAGGAGGAGGCAGGAGAAGAGGGAGGGTAAGTTGCTTCCTCCCCGCCTCTCCCCACCCCTGCCTGCCTGGGGCCAGGGAGGGCCTTGGCGGGGCTTCCTCGCACTCCCGCTGGCCTTGCAGGTCCACCGCCGGGCCCCTGATGTCAGGGGGTGTGGCATATGCTAATGAGTTATGCTAATGAGTTCCCCTAGCTCTTTTTCTACGAAATGACCTCTGCATAACACCATGTGTTATGTTGAATTAGACATTATAAGGGAGGGGAGATTTTTTTTGGAATATCAACAGCTGCCCTAAGTGTCTTCAATATACATGACTTTCAAGACACAACTTATCTGCTCTCCAGCTAAAGCATCTCAAGCCACCATACTACCTTATATAGTACTGTAACATCTCACAGCAATAATCCAAGGATGACAAATGTAACCACTGATATACTCCAATGGGAAAGCTAAGCAGAAGCATTATTATTAGTTCACTTTTGTATGGGTAGCAATATAATGTTTATGTATGAATTAAATCACAGGCAGCTTTTGATTTTGTTGCTTTTCTTGGTGCCTGAGTTTTTTTAATTTTATACTATTTCATCTATTGTAGATGTTAAGAGGTCTTCTAGCCATTTTAATTACACTTGCAGCTAAATGAGAAACAGATTCTATAAGCTAATTTATGGCTAATGTTGCAAAACAGGATGACGTTACTAGAAAGAGGTTTGCTTGGAAACTTTATACATGCAGCCATAGTACAATGGATGTAGATATCAATGCAAAAATCAGCATGAATGAAAAAAGTAGGAAAATGTGTGTATACAATGTTTTAATCTACTAAAATAAAATGAAAAACCTATTGACTGCTTCAGAAGAAGGCAGCCTGGGTCACTAAAATATAATTTATGGAATATGAGTTCTAAAAATGACATAATTTAACATATAGCACATGGACTCTAAAATGATATGATTTATACAAGATGCATGTTAGTCTAGTCTACCTCATTAAACTGATATGATCAAAACAATAATATATATATATATTATTGAAAATGTCTACTATCTACTCATTTTAGCCCCAGGCAATGCCCTAATGTACAGTAGGAACCATTTCACCCTCAGCTACTGGAGGGAAGAGAAACAGTCAGCGGGAAAACATGGTATGGAGTTACTGACAACAATGACACTGCCAGTTTTACCTAATCAAAAAATGATTCAAGGTTCCAGAACTTTCCTGGGCTTGTCCACAGTTCCCATGATTCTTAAATATAGTTAGAGTGGCATCTACTCAGTTTTGTAAGCTACAATTTGTTTTTAGAGCTTGGACACACAAAAAAGACACAATAGAAGTACATTTTATGCACGTCCGGAAGCTTATTTGAATTACAAGTAAATTTAAAACTCTAATAAAAATAAGTTTGTTTTTTTAAACTTTCCTTCAAGGATGCTTACAATTGCTGTCCCTGTTCTACAGCTAGCTGATAGGGATTTGCCCAAAGTACAAAATACCTCTAATTATTTTAAAATTTGCTAGACAATGAAAAATGAAATGCAAACGAAACACTAAGACAGAACATTAATCAATAATTTGTTAACAATTAACATCTTCTATACAACTGTTTCACTTATTTAGTCTGTTAGGCTTAAATGTATGTCTCGACTCACCAGATTTTACAGCTGCTTTGAACAGCAAGGTGAATTTGTGAAAAAATTGAAGAATGCCTCTAACTACAGGTAGCATATTGTCCTCTTGACACTAGATAGCCAACATTACTGGAAGAGATTCCAAGTCATAAAAATTTTAAAAATATATATGCTTAGCAAATATTCCCAGTTTCCACATAACTGAGAGATAAAAGTAATTCTAGTTTCTGCCCACTTCCTGACCTTAATGCTTTTGTTGTATCTCTTTGCAATTTAATTCAACTTTAAAAGGGGATTGACCGATTCATGGAGGACAGGTCTATTAGTGACTAAAGGAAACCTCTACATTTGGAGGCACTAAACCTCTAAATAGCAGTGCCAAAAGGCCACATCAGGGGAAGGTCTTGGCCTTTATGCCCTATTGTTGGTCCTCCATAGCAAGAGGATACTAGACTACATGGATCACTAGTCTGATCCAGCAGGGCTCTTCTTGTGTTCTTATAAAATGAAGTATACAGTACAAATAAAACATATGCAGAATTATTTTTATATTTGTATTAAAAAGAAACTTAAAGTTAGAGTCTGCCAGTTTTAAAAAACTGCCATCAATAATTAGATGGGCAGTAGAACTTCTGGAATTTCAAGAAACAAAGAAATCCTTTTGACAGAAAGGTTCAGGATACCAACATACTTCCTATGTTATTACATAAAGACTTACTGCTGTAACATGACCATATACTGAGATGAAACCTTTATTGATGGGTTGAACTTGTGTGACAAAAAAAACAGTAAAAACAAAAGTGCATTAGATAAGCTCTTGCAAGAACTGAGGTTGACCACCAAATTCTATTACAGCAGGTTTTGGAACTGTATCTTGATTCTCTCCATTGGATTTCTGTTCAAACAGAAACCTGTTTTCTGGGAAATCTGATCAGCAATATCAAACCACATGGGGAATACTAAGGAATTTTTTTCTTTAAAGTCCCTTTGATACACATATTTGTAATCCTGAGATACAGGGATCCCAGGGAAAGCATACTAGTTTGTTGCAAAACAGATACAAAGAACCAAAAAAAAAAAGATATACCAAAACTCCTTCAAAACTACCACCTTTGTATACTGAAATGCATTTTTTTTAAACTTCTGGATATTTTACATATAAATAGTTTTGGTCTTCTTTCATCATGTTATTTTTATGCTGCAACTCATTGATTTCCCCCAGAATTTTTGGTTCTTAGGCTCATAGAAGTGAATGCTTGTGGTGTTCCGCTTTCTCTGTGGAGACCATGGATACCCTGGAAAATGGGGATGAGCATTCTCTCTTTCATGCTTGGGTTTTCCTTAGGGTTGCCAGGGTTGTCCCTTCTGGCAACCAGCAAGGGATAGGGGGGACTTATCTGGAGAAAGAGGAAGTCCCAGGCCTCATCGCCAGCATCATGGAGAACATGACATCATTACACTAGCGATGTCCAGGTGACGCTCTGGTATCTGGACAAAAGCTCTATGGTAAAACCAGCTTCTACCATAGAGTTTTTGCTCAAATACCAAAGCCTCACTTGGATGTCACTGATGTGATGATGCCACTTCTTATGTGATGCTGGGTAAGTCCCCTTGCCAGTCAGCTGATTGACGGTTGGGGGGCAGGGCCTGCTGGCGGGGAACCACCTCCACTGTGGGGTCTGGAAACTATAATTTTCCTCCTTGAAGTTCTTGAAATTCAACAGAAGATCATCAAAGCAAAACCAATGGATTAAAGATGTCAGAAATCAAAACTGGAATAGAGCTAGAGGAATTCATTCATCCCTAGCCAGAACAGTAAACAGTAGTGAAGCAAGCGGTTGATGCAAAATAGAAAGTTCAGAGATGAACGGGTATATACCTAGTTTCATCAAAAATACAAGTAATATTTGACAATTTGGTACTAAATTTCAAGTAAAAGGCTGAAAACTGCAAGCTTTGTGCTCTAATTGAACAATCAATTGTTCTAGTGCATTGCACTGTATCCCTATCTATTAGAAAATTAAAAGTGTTTTCATTGAGATGAATACAAATTAAGTAATGAGGTTCTCCCCTTATGGTGCTGTTGGAAACAACTGTAGGCCAGCACTTCATTAAATACATAAACTATTGAATTAATTTTGTGTGTATTTGTTCACCAGTTTGGGAGCAATTATATTCATGGTACTGAGTCCATACAATTATACTAATGCTGGTTTAAAATGTACTACTATGTTTTAAAATATCTGCTTGACTTAATAGCAAACATATTAGTACATTTTTCACAACCTCCTTAAGCTTGAACATACAATCTGGCCCTGGTTTAGCTCTAGTCACAAGGAACCAGTTGCACAAAACAACTAGTAGTTCGGAGAGGGAACATTAATTCCCACCTGCCTCTGAATTTAGTGAGAACTGAAGTAGCATCATAATGCAGAGATATTTCCAATGGCTCCAAAAGCCCTACCATAACCAGCTATGACAAAAGTGCATGATGAAATGTCCTACAAATACACAGCATAAACATAAACATGATATAACAAACATGATACAAGTGAACCTTTATAAAAAGTATACTGTTCATAAAAATAAGAAAATGCATGAAGTTTTTATCACCATATTGTAAAGATAAATATACAAGTAGTGACAAATTCCAAGATCTATACAAAATGTTAATGAAAAATTATGGTGTTACTACCAAAAACAAAATCCATCATTTATATTTTGTGAGTCTTAGATTCCAAACCAAAAGAAAAATATAGTGATTAATGGTTGTTAATGCAAAAAAGCTTAATTATGCTTTGGAAATGACTTGTCAGTAACATGGAGGTGATTCTATTCCAAAGGTCACATTTATCAAAACAAATTTGCCCACTGTGAAATGCTACTGTACCTTCTGGCAGCATAGAAAATGCTTATTATTATTTATTTATTTATTATATTATTATTACTAAATTATATAAGTTTGATAAATATTTGTCACACATTTTGTGACTTGAGTTGTCATCACAACTTCAGTGGGTTTGGGTTTTGTTTTTCTTTCTGAGAGGGATTAAATTTGTGTTCACAATAATCCATCATATGTTACACACACATATATAAACGGTGTATGTCATTCCTTTGAGACTGCTCCAGGTACTACACATGACAGTCATAGGTCTTCAAAAATTAGTCTGCCTCAGTCACATTGGAAGTAGGGATGTGACTGAAATTACCAAAGGAGTGGAAAGGCAGTAGGTGCTGAACCACCATCTTTCTCTTCAGAAAGCTTTTCTGCTAGCATGGCTCAATTCCAGTAATGGAAACCAGCTGGTGGAAAAAAGCCTTCTGGAGTAAACTGTGGAGATCAGAGCAATGAGTGAAGAAGGGCTCACTACCCTCTGCCTGGCACCCTTTTAGAGGTTTAAATCATGCTTCCA
The DNA here is from genome assembly GCF_001447785.1 of Gekko japonicus. Classification (NCBI taxonomy): domain Eukaryota; kingdom Metazoa; phylum Chordata; class Lepidosauria; order Squamata; family Gekkonidae; genus Gekko; species Gekko japonicus. The sequence continues at coordinate 223,850 of NW_015173202.1, read as the reverse complement.
TAACACCCCTAGTTTTAGGTATGACTGGGATGGTCAGCCATAATCATACATAGTTCATGTCTGAATAATTTATTCAGCCTTAAAAGCAGTTTCCTCAACCAAAAGTAAGCTAAATAGAAACAGTGAAAATATTTCACATTATTGCACCCTGTGCTTTTACTAGAAGTAAACATCAACAAAAAAATAAGTTTGCTACAATTTAAATCTGGAAATATAATGTCTAATCCCCATCCCAAATCAATATCTTCCTACATATGGGAGGTACAAGACAATCCATATATCCTATACAAGACATGAACATGCAACATCTTTGGCCTTTTTCTAAGCACCTATCCTTACTTGCTCCCAAGGAACCCACCACACTTACCCAAATCAGATCATGATTCACAAACTAATTATTATAATATAGTGTCCTTGACTTCAGTTGGACTACTTGATGTTAAACAACTGAAGTTCAAGGCACATCCATTAAATGCAATAGAAATATCTTTACCACTAGAAATACATTTATACAGTCAAGAAAAAATTGTCCAAGCTCCAAATAAAAAAGTAATATTTAGCTGCTTTACTACCCTTAAAATACTAATTTGAGTCCATAATATTTGCAGATGTAAATGAATTTTCAGACGTTTCTGGTCTTACCTGCTGGATTCCATAAGTCCAACCCTGTCTGATACGATCCCTTGCCCATACATTATGGGCATTTTCTGCCAGTTTATCAACCATGGCTTCCTGAGAGGGTGTCAGCTTTATACAACTCAAATCCATGGGAGCAGGTTTATATCCACTAGACAACAGGTAACTAACAAAAGGGGAAAACACAAAATTGAGTTTACTTTTATGTATTTTTCTGTAAGTATTTATCAAAGCAACATCATCATTTATAACAATAATCTGTTTATTACAACATAATGTTATTCACTGAATTAGAATGACATATTCATCTCAGTGCACTCAGTAGTTTTCTTGTACAGTTAATTAGCAACACTCTATGACAGTATCATAGCTGAACATCAGTTAACATGATCAGTTAATGCTTCAAAGATATCTCTATATAAGAACAATGGCCAGTGTAGTACCTGTTGGTACTATGGTGCCTGCCAATGGGTTCTCTAGTATCTATTTGCTTTTCTTCAAAGCATCTCTTTCCAGAGCCAGTCCTGGCTTTCCTCTACCTTACTGGAGCTGGAGATGCCTCAGAAGAACCCAGGCAATATCACATGTGTCATCAGGAAACATCCATTTAGTAGCATGTGCCTCCACGATAAGATCCAAAAATTTTTAATACCCCACCCTCCAAACAGCTGTTTTATGACTGACCTCAGATCCTATAGCAACCATTTAGTGGTGGTGCCCACTACCTGTTCTCAAAATTCCCAAAATTCCCAAAGGCTCAATAAGATTGGGAACACCTGCTATATGGTGGGGAATTAGATAAGCTGGTAACCATATCAACGACATACCAGGTAATAGTAAAATCTTGCTGCTAAATGTCAGGTCAGTCACTGTAGAAACCACAGAAGGCTGACCTGGCTAACATGGCATGTATCATGGAGACTTGGCTAGGGAAGGGAGGAGAGGTTAACTTCTTCCAACTGTGTCCCCCAGGGTACTTAATGAAACATCAGCACAGGTCGGGTGAGTGGCGAGGTGGTGTTGCTGTAGTCTTTAAGGACTCTATCCTCCTAGCATGGTGCTTCATCCAGGACACTACCAATTTTAAGACTGCGGACCTAATGTTGGGATTGAAAGACAGGATTGAGATTATCTTGGTGTATCACCCACCATGGTGCCCAACAGTCTCCCTGCCTGAGCTGATCCAGATAGTCTCAGGACTGGTATGGAAGACCCTTAGGCTGGTTGTCCTGGGGGTCTTTAACATTCTTGTCAGGAGCAGCTCGGGATTTCATAGCCTTCCTGACAGCAACAGGATTGTCTGAGGTAATTACTGGTCCTACACTTTGTGCAGGTCACACTCTTAATCTGGTATTTTGTTCTTCGTGGGAAGAGTGTTGTTAAGTCGCTCGCTTAACAAAGTAGTCGGAGAGTGATTCAGCAAGAACACAGCTTTATTCTTCAACTCGAACACAACTCCAACACGGATCAACATCTGATAGCCAGAACAGCCTTTACATTGCAGCTGTCCTGCTTTTAAACATTCCCGGCTAATGTAGCCACACCCACTATACAAATACCAACCAATAAGGTTGTTCACATAAGGACCAATCACGGATGTTCCCGCTCAGGGAGCTTGCTTGAAAGTGATTGGTTAGGTGCTTCCTGGACTAGTAACACGATTGGATGGATTTGGATCCTAGCCCAGGACGAAGCTTTACATTACACTTCAATTAGATGTTTCACAACATATCATGCATTCAAGGCAGCTTTGAATACACTACAAGTGTGATCTGAGGGTGGAGGAACTGATAATAATTTGTCCTACACAGATCATTATCTGCTCAGATTTAGACTTAGATTTTTTTGCCCTCTTGGAAGGAATTGAATTTTGCTGATATGTGCTCTATATATATTACTGTAGGTTTTAAACTTTTAGTTATTTATTGTGTGTTCCTTTCTATTGTAAGCCACCCTGAGCCCTACTCACAGGGAAAGGTGGCATAAAACTTTAATTAAATGAATAAATACATAACTAAATAAATTGCAGAGATACCAAGAATCTGCAGGGGCAGGGATGAGGGATCTATCAAAATAGCCATCTAAGAACCCACAGTCTGTCACATCTGAATTGCTGAGACATCTGACCAAATTTTACATCGTGTTTTATGATCTATGTTGTTGTAATTTGTTGTTTTAAAGTTGTTTTTAATTGTATTAATACCGATGAAACCCACCCTGAGCCTGCTTGCAGGGAGGGCGGGATACAAGTCCAATAAAATAAATAATAAAAAATAAAATATTAAAATGTTTCACCTCCAGAGCCAGAAGGATCTGAATGGCTTTCTGATGACTCAAAGGATTTTCTTGTAGATATGTTCTGGGCTCCTGTCAATACCCTGCTTGACCTCTAGAATGAGGAAATGACATGAGTGACTGACGCCAGTGCTCTCTGAATTGTTAGAGCCCAGGTAGCCCCTTGGTTTACTGAGGAGCTATGGATAATGAAAACATGGGAGATTGCTAGAGTGATAGTTGAGAAAGACTTGGGATGGATTTGATAAGACATGGGTGAAAGCTCACTTTAAAGCAGACTCTGTGGGGGTGATGGTGGCAAAGAAACAACACTTTCCACCACTATTGCATCTGCACAGTGTAGGCCAGTGGAGCACTTTTGGGTGGTCAGAGGCCTGTTGGGATCTGGCGTGAAGGAAAAGGTGGGCTGCTTAATGGCTCAGCGTGACCATTTTGCTCAGAATTTTGCAGATAAATTATCTCCCATCCATTCTAACTTGAACTCCACATTAGCATTGACAGGGTCAGATAGTGCCAGGGTGCCAAACAGTCCAGTGGCTTGGGATATTTTTCACTTTATTCAGTCTGAGGATGTGGACAGGTCCTTGGAGGTTTGATGCCTATCACCTACTTGTATGACCCATGCCCTTCCTGGCGATTTAAATCTGCTGGGGGGGGGGGAGAGACTTGAAACAGACTGTGGTGTATCCACTTCAAAAAAAGCCTACCCTGACCTCAGGAGATCTCAGTAACTATCAACCCATCAGGCAACTGAAAGGTGGCTGGACAATTTCAAGATTTCTTGGATTAGGGAAATGGTTTAGTTTCTTTCCAGTTTGATTTTAAGCCTTGTAATGGGACTGAAACAGCCTTGGTCACCCTGGTGGATGACCTGTTCTGGGAGACGGGACAGAGGGTGTGCAATTCTGTTGATTCTTCTGAACCTCTCAGTGGCTTTCAATACCATCGATCCTGGCATTCTTCTGGCATCCTATAGGACCAACATACCTGAATAATTGCCTACTCCCTTATGTAGCATGGATGGGAATATATAAATTGTAAGGCCTCTCCTTTATAGGTTAAAGTGTCTTTTAGCTGATGCTAGCAGACATGAACATTCGTTTTTATCAAGTTGTTTGGATGGAATAGCTATCTAGCTGTCTGGCAGTTCTAATAGCCCTACAGTGTAGCATTGCTGGTAGAGTGGAGGATGGGCTTATTAATAGATGTATTTGCTTGACTTTTTATTCAAAGTATAGAGTTCATGGTTTTAGCTGTTTAGGGTAAAACTTTGCAGTGTCTGGGTCAACAAAATATCATATAGTCACACCTTTTGCTGTAACTGACCAATGAATGTATGCCTACTCAAATGATGCTCTACCATTTGTAATCATTATGATTTCTGTATGTTATTTTCTGCCTGTGTCATTTTGGGTATAAAATTTCATGTACTTCCTTATGTTGTTCAGAAAGCAGTTAATTTTTTGACAGGCTATTTTGGCCTAACTGTTTTCCAGTATTTCCTTGCAATAAAATACCTAAGAACGTCCTCCTTACTGCAGCTTCAATTGTGTGTTCTTTTTTTTTTCCTTTTGGCTTGGGAACACACAATCAATATTATCAATATTCATAGAACACTTATGAACACACCCAACCACTATAGTCATCTTTGAAGCCCTACTTCAAGTGCCCTCACCTTAGGTGGATAGCAACCAGGGAGAGGGCCCTCTCAGTAGTGGCACCAAAACTGTCTGTCCTCTTATGTGGCCATCTCTCATCAACAGCTGAAGATTTTTTTGTTTCATTTGGTGTTCGCTCAATCATTCCCTCTTTCCTGATTAATGTTTTAGTTGTTATTTTTACGGTTTGGGATGTATTTTGCTTTTGTTATAATTGTTTAATTGTGTGATGGGGAGCTGGTTGGTTTTAATGATTTTAAAACGTGATTTTATTTGTTAGCTGCCTTGGTGCCCCTTGTAACAGCAGAAAGGCAATGAAGAAATTTTGTAAAATAAAAACAAAAGCATAAATAGAAGAATATTTTGCAAGTAGCTAAACTATTGCCCAGTTCTTAATTATAATGTTAATACTTCTTAATGCATTCAGTCTCTGTTAACATGGCATATTTCTATTTATGTGCAGTGCTAATAATAAAGTTCTAATCCAAGGGATATGTGATGCCCAAATGATGGAGGGGTAAGGGTTGCAATTTCTTCTGAACAAATATTTACTTAATGCACATATTCTGCTGAGTTTCATTTATCAACACTTCTGGACATGTATATTTTACACACAAGTACACCGTATTGTACAATTACAAAATCTTTAGTATTCAGAAGTACATCTTTTTAAAAAATACACGTAATTACTGCACATGTTGTCTCTGAGCGAGATAAGATATCCATATGATCAGACAAATAAAATTAAATGTCTGAAGCTCCAACTAAGCCTTGAATATGAATCAAATTAAACTGAGATTGTGGAGGATATACAGGCAAATGTGGACCATTTGTATTCAAATTCAGTAGAAGTCCAGCATAAACTCAATTAACATTATTATTCTACTATTTCATGGGCTTATTAAGTATGTGCTTCATTGTGAATGTAAAAACAGAGAAAAAGAAAAATGGGAAAAATTATTTGGCCCCACAGTTGTTAAGTTATGAAGGCAGTCTCTTTAAGAAGCCTCACTAGATGATGCTTAACTTTCTTACTGTTCTCTCTCACACTGTCACTTGACTAGGGCAAGATTTATGCCTCTCTTAGTCAGGATTATCAGCATAAATATGGCCTCATGGACTTCTCCAGAGTATTACATTTAGAGAGACTGGGGGAGGGGGCACTGGGGGGCAGCTGTCAGTGATGGCGTAACTTCCCATTTGAGAAAAACCTAGAAGTGATGTCATACTCCTCTAGGAGTCACCAGAAACTCCATGGTAAAACCAGAAGTGACATCACTCCATTGGCTCTTGTTTTTTTTTTTCTCCCACTGCTATTTGACATTGGGAAACAAAAGAAGGGGACAGGTGCCCCCACCAGAGGACTGACAACCCTAATTACAGTTAAACAAGATTTTTACTTCCATGACCTCCCTCCCTTACATCAGAGTGTTTTCTATAACTTTTTGGCTAACTGCTCAAGAAAAAAGGAAGCAAATATCTGATATTATATATTGCATTTTGATATACAGATCAAGTTAAGACATATTTTCTACATCTCAAACTTATGATTTTATTTATAACCTCATCAATATATATATTTCTCAACTGTAGATACTTAATTCTGCAGCTTGGGGCCACACAGATAGAAACCACAAAAACAGGGGGTTAAAAAATCCAAACCAGACCACTGCCGCACTGGGGTGGGCGGAAGATGACCAGGCACCTTCTCTTCCCCCACTCATGGAATCAGTAGAGCTGGAGGCAGGCAGGTTTGCAAGGATAACAGGGAGCCTCCTTCACATCACCAGCTTTTATCTGCTGCTAGCCTTCGAGCTGGAAGAGGCTGGGTGGGTAAGAAGCGGATGGGCCTCCTTGCCCACCCAACCTTCCTCCAGCATAGTCGTCTCATTCTTAGTGGCTAGCAATCAAATGGAACGTTTGGCTGAGGTGGCTGCTTTGGAGACAGGTGGGTGAGAAGGAGCCTCCACACCCACCTGCCCACCTCAAGTGCTATTGCCTCAGTCACCCCCCAAAAAACTTTATTATTGGTTGCTGACTGCTGAGACTTAGGCAACTAGAGATGGTTGGGTGGGTGAGCAGGCTCCTTCTCAGACACTTGCCCACCTCCAATGCCATCAACTTAGTCTTAGAAATCAGCAGCTGAGGGGAAAATCTGGAGAGGCAGCTGAGACAACAGCACTAGAGGAGGGCAGGTGGGTGAGTAGGAGTAGATAGAGCCAAAGGGAGGGCCGATGGGAAGAATGGCAAGGACAGGGGAGAGTGAGCAGACAGAGTGGTGAGGAGCAGGGTAAGTGGGCAGAATGGTGAGTGGTAAGCAAAGTAGTAAAAAGGTGGTGGTGGGCAGAGAGGTGAGGAGAGTGAACAGAATGGCGAGGCGGAATGTTAAGGAGAGGAGCGGGTAAGCAGAGATTAGAATGAGAAAAGAGGGTGCAGCAGGAGAATGAGGAAGAAGGGGGAAGAAGGAGTATCAACAGAAAAACATGAGAGGAGCAGGTGAGAGGAAAGGGTAGAGAAAGTTGGCTGTCAGATGTCAGAAGCTAGAGGACAAAAAAGGACCACTGGGGAAATTTTCCTGTGAATTTTTCCTGTCCCCATTGGTTTATATATAACTTTTGATGGTGCTATACAAGCATTCTTACTTTGATGTCACAACAACCTTAGGAGGTACAGATGGTAATAATCCACACAATGAACCCATGTCTAAACATCTGTTTTCTGATTTTAAAACTTACTTCTTCGGAAGTTTTAGCTTCTTTACTTTTTCTTCAGCATGCTCATCTGCAATTCCAACATGACAACCTAATGCCAATAAGGTTCTAGAGAGAGAGAAAATCAGTAACAGCTCTTAGAGACACACAGTATGCCACAAGGCAGAGATATAACTGGCATGGAGAGGGTATTTGCAAGACTCACAACTTCCTAGAATTCATAGAGAGAAGACTGGAAATACCCATTTAATCTTGTTTCTAAAATACATCACTCATTGTGAAGTTCTCAGTCCTGAAACTGTAAAAATCTGAGAGTGTATTTTACAACTTACACCTTAATAAAACAATTATATATACATATTTGAATCACTGATATATATATCCTGCAATGCACAAAAAATAAATAAGATTTTCCTAAAGAAAACTCTTCTAAACAGATGCAAATGCAAACACCAAGCTGATTATTCACCTAAATCAATTAAAAGTTGAGGAGGCCCAGAATTTCATGTCTTATTTAAATAAAGGGTTTCCAGCAATTCATATTAAGAAATTCTGAAAGCATGCTAAACTGCAGCAGTGTTTCCCAAATGCAACAGATACAGGTGCATCTACAGCTCCTGCTAGAAAATGGTAATAAGCAAAGGTGCTTTGGAAGCTATTACTACAGTAACCAGCATAGGGGTCCCAAATCCCCCCGGGGGGCGGAATTCCCCCCGATTTCGAGCCCTGATTCCCGCTCCCGCGGAATCGGGCCCGGGGAAAACCCCACCCCAGCGCGTGCGTCACCCGGAAGTGACGTCACACTCTGGAGGCGGGGCGACGCCATTTGAGGAGAAAACTCTTTGTTTTCCCCTCAAATGGCGTCGCCCCGCCCCCAGCGTGTGACATCACTTCCGGGTGACGCGTGGGCGCACATGAAGAGGATGCCGTCCGGGAGCCCCCCGCTCCCGGACGAATTTCATTTGGCAACCCTAAACCAGCAGCACAAGATCTGTATGACAACACTGATTAATACAGTCTATCACAACAAATGGACACTTTACTAGCCCTATATAAAGCAAACTTTCATATAAGAGTTCATATTCACAAGTCTACTTACACACTTACTTCAAAATAAAAAGAAGCATTGTTTACTTAAAAGAGTAATAGATTTATTGAAGCAATAAAACCATAAACATTCATGGGCTGGAGGCCACTTCATCGGCTGCAATGAGGAAAACAGTCAATGTAATATATACACAGCTGAAAGCAAGAATAAAAACATTCTGAAAATGGATTAAACTTACTTCAGTGTTTCTAATGACATTTGGAGATTATAATTTCGTTCTTGTTCTGGCAACTTTGCAAACTCTACCAAACATGGGTGCTGTCGCTTGTTGTCATCTCTAACCTGCAAGATGAAAAAAGACTGAGCTTCAGAAGTATACTTAAAAAAGTGAAACAATCTGTCTACTGAAAAGACTACTGAAACGACATTAAAAATAAAGTCACATTTATACAGTACAAGCGGGGACTCGCAATAGCCACATTGGGATCCCTTCCCCGTTTTAACTTTATTCCTCCTGTGTGGTTACTGCCAGCTAGGAGAGGGAATGGGTTCCCCCAAGAGTATCATGGCTCCCCCTCACTGTTGCAGCCACTGCTACTGGGCTGCCACACTCCCTCCCATCCCCTGCCATCAATCTTGGAGAGCCCAGCATGGCTCCAGGTCTCCACTTCTGAGCCCACGGCAGCTCCCAAAGCCCCTCCACCTTCAATGCTTCTGCTGCTCAGACACTGCACTCCTTCCTCCCACTCATGCCATCAATCTTGGAGAGCCCAGTGTAGCTCCAGGCCTCTGCTGCAGAGCCCATGGGGCTTCCACGTGGGAGAGTCCCATTCCCTCCCCCCACTTTCTCTCCAGTGTGGCCCCTGGCCTCTTCTGCAGCTGCTACCAACCTGGCACAGCCCCCGGCCTGTCCTACAGCCACCATGAGCCTGGAAGTAAAGGCCTGGAGCCATGCTGGGCTCTCCAAGAGCATTGCCAGAGGGTGAACGTTTTTGGCAGCAGAAGCCTTGAAAGCAGAGGGGCCTCTGCTGCCAAGCCAATGGGACTTGCACTGGAGGACGTCCCATCTCCTCCACCCACTTTCTGTCCAGCACTGTCCCTGGCCACTCCTGCAGCTGCCACTGGGCCTGGCACAGCCCCCAGCCTCTCCTGCAGCCATCTCTGGGCCAGCGCAGCCTCCAGCCTACTTCACTGCTTCTGCCAGGCCCACTGCAGCCCCCAGGATGCTTTGCCAGTGCCACAGAACAAAAGTAGTAAGGAGTATTTTATCGAGGGATTTTTTAAAAAACATGTAATTTTTTAACTTTTAATATTTTTCTGCAAACTTAGGTGGTCATCCAAATTTGCAGAAAAACCTGTTCAGTGCAAGTGTGGCCCCAATCTGCAGATTTAGATATCCACAGATAGGGGGTACACTTGGGAAATAGATATATAGAGGATAATCCCCATTAATGAAAGGCTAATAGAGTGTATCTTCAGTAAAATTATAAAAATAGTTAAGAAACAATCACAAGTACTTTTATACTCAGTAAGAAAAAAGTGTATTTTGAAAATAAATTATGAAGAATAACATTTAATATTCAGCTTAAAATAGATCCTTAAATTCATCCTTAAATTTCAGGTGCCATACCATATAACGCTAAAATACTACACGTTTAATGCTGGGACAGATTGTTTCACTGTAATGTGTTACGAAACTAAAATGGATATGTAGTGGACATATGATGGCTGCTCAACACATAATACATACATATATTATGTAGTTTCCTAAGGTTTTCCTCAACAGCTGGATCTTTTAACTATAGATGCCAGGAACTGAATCTGGGGACTTCTTGTATGATATAACACTGAGATGATGCAGGCTTCTCCTCTTTGAAAATACAAATGCAGTTCTTCTTTACAACTATTAGATGATTTTCTAAATATATAGACACATTTTAGTATGGAGAAGATCTTGACGACTTATTCTACATTAATAACATGGAAGCTCTTCTGTAAACTGAGGAAGTGTCAAACTCATTTGTTACGAGGGCCGGATCTGACATAAATGTCATTTTGTCGGGCCAGGCCATGTGTGCCATAAAATGCAATACCAGGTACCAGAGATATAAACTGTATAAAGGCCAGGAGCTGGTAAGCTCCAAGTTGTTGTATCCTCACTGCCCCGAACAGTCTCCTGTTCCCTCCCTTGTATTAGTTGCTCGCAGGCTGCATAAGAGCCCTGGATGGGCCAGTTCCAACCCCGGGCCTTATGTTTGACACCCCTGTATCAGAACTACAAAATTTAAAAGGTACATACCGGACCATACTGCCAGCCAAGTTCAATTTTATTCATGACCCAAATTTCATGGATATTCTCAGCTAGTTTTTCTCTAATTCTTTCCAGATGTGGAGGCAACACAATCTAAAGATAAAAGCATGAGAATCTGTTAGAAACAAAATGGTATGAAAGACAATAAAGCAAAAATTAAGTAAACATTAGTATTAGATGGAGTGAAATAAACTGTTTAGCCTGGAGAGGAGACGACTGAGAGGTGATATGATAACCATCTTCAAGTATTTGAGTGGCTGTCATATAGAGGATAGTACAGAGGTGTTTTCTGTTGCCCCAGAACCAACAGGTTGAAGTTAAATCAAAACAGTTTTCGGCTAAACATTAGGAAGAACTTCCTGACAGAGCAGTTCCTCAGTGGAACAGGCTTCCTCGGGAGGTGGTGAGCTCTCCTTTTTTGGAGGTTTTCAAACAGATGCTAGATGGCTATCTGACAGCAATGCGGATTCTGTGAACTTGGGCAGATCATGAGAGGGAGGGCACTGAGGGTTGCCTCAGTGTTTAGTTCTTGTGGTCCATTCTTACATGCCCAGGGAAATGCTGATTGCCACTTTGGGGTCAGGAAGCATTTGTTCTCCAGGCTGGTTTGGCCAGGGATCCTGGAGGTTTTTTGTCATCTTCTGGGCATGGAACAGTGGTCACTGTGGGTGTGGAGGGATAGGTATTTGTGAATTTCCTGCATTGTGCAGGAGGTTGGACTAGATGACCCTGGAGCCCCCACTGGTGGACCTCCTGATGGCACCTGGTATTTCTGGCCACTGTGTGACACAGAGTGTTGGACTGGATGGGCCTTTGGCCTGATCCAACATTGGCGTCTCTTATGTTCTTATGTCCCATCCAGCTCTATGATTCTATGAATCATGTTGTGAGAAAGCTGATGTATTCTTCTTTAATAAAGGTTCAAAACACAAGAACACATGTGCTGGGAGTTCTGTGCTTCCCAAGTACATGAGAACCCAACTCTGATCAGGAGTATAACATACATGGAAAAGGGTCTTCATTCTCTCCTACCCCCAGTGCTGTTTTCCTGAACTGAAATGGCACAGAGAGCCACTATTTCCTCTGCTGGAAAACTTATGTGTAGCCATCAATACACATAAGTTTTCCAATGGATAAAATAGCAGCTTCCTCAAGCCATTTCAGGTTATGAAAACAAAATTAAGGATGGGGGAGGACGAAGCCCCTTCACCAGTGTGCCATGTTCTTGGTTGGAATCAGGCTCCAGCAAACCTGTAAAACATATAACTCTTAGCACACATATAAGTCAAAATACTGATGCTGGACATTCCAACTTGGTATTGTGTGAATCAGCATTCGGTAAAGCTGAACCGAAAAACCGCTGAAAAATGCCTTTTCAGCATTTTTCAGGTATTCAGCATACTGAATCAGATTCCCGATCTGAATCGGTTGCCAAATATTGAATGCTGACACCACCAAAAATGACTCCATTCCTGCCTTGGCTGCTGAGAGAGCCAGGGTTAGAGATTGTGTGGCTGGCTTCTGCTTTGGCCACTGCTCTGAGCCTGCTTTCCTGCTGTTGACTATTGGACTACTTTGGATCAAGATCCATCCTGCTTGCTGGACAACAGAAAAAGACTGAAGACATCACTGGTTTAACTTATTAGGGCCACTTTTTAAAAAAAAACCGAAACCAACTTTTCTTATTTTGTTGTGGGCTGGTGGGTTTGGAGCCTGGGTGGTGGTGGGGGTGGGTAGGCCTCTGGGCCCTAGGGCCTCTTAGGCCTCTTCCTGGGTTTTTTTTGGGGGGGAGGGTCTTCTAGTTTGTGGTTTTGTTGCCAGCCTGTTGCTTGCACTTTAAAAGTTCATTTTTTGTTTTTTGTTTTTACTGTGCTTGATATTTTCTGGGTTGTTGGGTTTGTGTGGTGGTGGGGTTACTGACTAGACCTTCTGCCTGGGGCCAAGGCACTCTGTTTTTGGTTCTTCTGTTTTGTGGTTCTGTTGCCTTTTAGCAGTTTAAATTTTTAAAGTTGTTTTATTGTGTTTATTGTTATTGTTGGGGGGTGACTGAATCTCTCTGACTAGGCCCTTCTGTCTGGTCACTGTTTTTTTTTTCTGTTTTGTGGTTCTGTTGCCAATCCATTTCAGCAGTTTAAGTTTTTGTTTTATTGTGTTTTGTATTCCTGGGGACTTTGGAGTTTTTTAAGGGAGTGGGATCACTGCTCTGTGTGTGTGGGAGTGGGATCACTGCTCTGCTGCATTGTTAAATAGGCTTTTAATAAAGGTTTCAGGAATTTTTAACTAATATTTTTAAATAAATTTCAGCATAGGGATTTAGCCGTTCTACCTTTAACTAGGCCAGTGCTAGAAGGACTAAAAGAGGCCAGGTTTGTCTTCAGCTCATAAAAAAAAAGAGGCATAGGTAGCATATATCAATTTTTCAAAAAGTAGTCAGGGAGAGTCAGTGTAGGAATTCACCACTAGTTCTAAAAAAAAAAACCAAGAAAAAAAGAAAACCCAAACTGAAGCAAGGGTAGGTTAGGCTCTACTGAAAGAAACAAAAACCTAGTTTTTTGGGGTGGGAGAATTTATAAAAAGGTGTGAGGCTGTTTTAGGGCCAGGTTGTAGTGCAGGTAAATTAGGTGCCTAATATGCTCCCCCACAAGTTAGACTGAGTTTGGCCCAGGACAACATGAGCAGCAGGAAGAGAACACAGAGGGGCCCTGGGGGCAAGGTGAAGGAGAAGGCTAGAGGGGTGGAGGGGAGGGGGGAAGGCTGTGGTTTCACACACACACACACACACACACACCTTTGCACAGGACTGCACCAGAGCCGCCTGGCACCTCTCTGACCTCTGGTCGAGTGGTGCAATGAAGAGACCACGTGTGGTCCTCTTCCCTAAGGCTGCTTCTGGGGTGGCCCCAGCAGAGGTGCCTGCAGGTGCTGGCATTGGGCAGGTGTCTGCTGCTCAGGCAGTCCTTCCACAAGCCATTACTGCTGGGGGGCAGCAGCAGGAGGAGGGGCAGCAAGAGCTATCTTTGGGGTCGATCTTTGTGGACATTTCTCTGTCTCCAGAGATAACTCCATGGACTATAGAGGCACTGGAGGAGAAGCTGGCTGGCCAGCCTACTGCTCTGGTTCCTCTAGGCCCCAGCAGGCCTTCTGAGGAACAGAAGGGGCTGGGAGAGGCAGAAGAGGAAGAGATAGAGGTGCACCCCAAGGTGCTGCCATCTCACCCCCTTCCCCCTGCTCAGCCAGCTCTTCCTGCCTCCTCAAGACATGATGTGTCTGACCCGAGCTCCTCACAGGAGTCAGCTCCAGGGGTGGCCCATGGCTGCTGGTCAGCATGGCTGCCCCTTCACCTCTGAAGTCTGGAAGCACTTCCAGGTGATGAAGAATCCCCACTTCGCACAGTGCCAGCTGTGTAGGGCCCGGATTACTTGAGGGAAGGACATCAACCATCTCTCGACTTCTGGGCTGCATACCCATCTGAAGAAGCACCACCAGGTGGTGCTTCTTTGGGGGGGAAAGGCTGCTGCTGGGGTGCCTGGAGGCGAGTCATCCTGTGACCACCTCCAGTGCTGTCCCTGAGGGTTCCGCAGTAGGTTATGGGGCAGGGACGCCAAACATCTCTGATGGAGATGCTTGGTGGTGTTGGCACTAGAGTGCTGGGGGAGGAAACAGCAGGGTAGCAAGAGGGTCACTTCCCTCATTGCTGAAATGCTTGCTTTAGATGGGCAGCTGGAACACTTGGTGGAGCAGGAGAGAGTCCTGACTGCCCTGATCTCTCAGAGCAGGGTCATTCAGGAAGAGAGCCAGCTCAACCAATAGGACTGGTTGACCATCTCTCAATTTGTGGAAGTTCTTAAACCCTTTAAGAGCTACACAGAAATGCTCTCTCTGACACGGCCCTGGTCATCCCCATGATCCACACGGCTCATGAGGACTTGGCCTCGTTTCTAGAGCCAGCTGCAGGATGTGCAAACATGCTTCCAGCAGTGTGCACATTGGTGAGAAGGCTGCAAGATAGACTTAAGGACTGCTTTCACTCTATCCTCCAGCAGAAGATCTACATACTGGCGACCATGTGTGACCCACGCATCAAGGGCAAGATCGCCAAGTGGGCCAACAAGGTCACTAAATGGCAAGACGAGCTCTCCCAGCGAGTTGAGCACATGCGGGCCAAGAGGGGCACATTGGCATGAGCTGAGGGAGAGGGGGTACAAGCAGCTCCACTAGTGTTCATCCCCCACCTCCCCTGTTAGCAGCATCCCCCCACAGATCCCACCACAATGACTGTTGAGATGGCAGTCATTGAGCAAATCCTTGGCTCCTCTTCTGGGAGCAGCAGGCACATGAGAGAGAACACAGCAGCTGCGGTGGTGAGGGAGTACCTTTCAGAACCCTATGGGTCACAGGCAACCTGTCCACTGAGCTACTGGGCCATGAAGGAGGCGGTCTGGCCGGACCTCTCTGTTGTGGCCCAGAAGCTCCTCTCATGCCCTCCGATGAGTGTGCAGAGTGAGCGCATTTTTTCTCCATGTGACAACATTGTCTGCTCGCATTGCTCATGCCTGCTCCCTTGGTCAGTTGAGCAGCTGGTCTTCCTGAAGGTCAACTTGTCAGTGTTCCGCTACCCGGTCCTGGACTTTGAGGGTGACTGAAATGAGCACGCATACTTCTGCTTGCATACCCTCTTAGTCTGTGCTGGGAAGCTGGTTGCAAAATGCTCTTCCCATAATTAAAACAAGAGAGGCAATGGAGAAGTAGCAGCCAGGGCCGTTAACCATTTTGATTGGCACAGAAATGCCTCACCAATCCTCCCATCCATTCCACCTGCAGTAGAAATACCTCCACAGAACACTGGTAGCCATGCAGCACAGGGTGATGTTGAGGGTGATGCATGTGCACACATAAGTTACATTACCAGACACCCCAAACCAAAATCGCATGCTGAAATAAAAACAGCAGTACAAACACAGTTCTCCATCTTGATGAAGATGAACAAGGTAGAGTAGAAAAGCTGCCAAGCAGCCAGACAGAAACCAGCAGAACCCACAGAAGCACCATGAATGAAAAAATCTTGTGATGCAGGGTGGCTGCCGCACCTAGGCTAAGCCTCCTCCACCGAGGCATGATGGCTGGTGTACTGCTGCTGAGAGAGGAGGATCAGTAGACAGACACGACCCCCTCCCTCTCACTTTCTGAGGCATTACTGAGGCAGGGCTTCTCTGTATTTGTTGTGTGATTCTGTGTTGAAGTTGATATCAGTTGAGCTGGCATTTGCCACAATGGCACTGGGTTCAGCTTTGGCAATGGGTTCTGTTGATAGGTTGGTACTGGCTGCTAGCACTAGAACGTTGTCCTGGTTCTGCTGCTGGCCTTGCAAACATGCCCCCTCACACCACACCACAACTCACAGTTTCTACTACAGAGATTCTCTGGAAGAAACTGCTGGGCTGTTGGTTTTATATCTCCCTGCCTTTTCCCCCTTCCATAGGAAACAATGGAGGATTGGGGGAACCCTCTTTGGATGCCCCTAGAATTGGACCCCCTGGTCCAATCTTTTCAAAACTTGGGGATTCTTTTGGGGAGATGCGCCAGCAGCTACAGTACAAATTTGGCACCTCTACCTCAAACCCCTCCCCCCCAGCCCAGGGAATACTCCATAGGATATAATAGAGGCAAATATATCCGGGAATACCGAATATTTTCAGATACCAATACAATACTGGTATTGGTATTCGGGTATATTCAGGAATACCAGGAAAAAATTGGCTTTATTATACTCAAATCCAAAAAACCCCTGAATTTCCCCCCCCCTGCACACCTTTTGTCTTAGTACTACACTGTGGTAGATGAATTTTGCTCTAACATTTAGATAGTTTTAGTCTTTTAGATGATGGAGCGATACAGGAAAACGGCTTCAGAAACAGCATCAAAAACATGGAAAATAGAATATTTCAAGCCCCTTAAACTGAATACCATTTCATTGATGTAATGCACATGGAAGGTACTGAAGTGTTCTCTTGAAATCAGATTAAGAAGCAAAGATTAAATTGCAAGTTTAGGAACAAAAAAAGGCAAAAAAGCTTAGGTACAACAGATGGTTGCCCCACGAAGCCTAGAGTTGACCATCAGTACTGAGACTACCTGGCCTATTCAAAATTCTCCAGAATAGAGTCTGAGCCTCTACAGGACCAGCATGGGAGGAAACGACCCTGGAAAAGTCCCTACTTCCACCTGACCTGGGCTCCACCCCCAAAGGAGGGAGGAAGAGGCAATGTTCCTGCCCAGCCCCTGGCCCCACCCAGTAAAAGGAAGGAGGGGAGGAGGACGAGTATGCCTGCCAGCTTGATGGGTTCTGCCTCTCCCTTGTTAGGCAAGTCATGCAAGGGCAAGCAGGTGCTGCCTTCTCCTTGACCAGGCAGGGCCAGGCGAGCCACCCAAGGGATGGCCAGGCACTGCCTTTTCCTCACTGAGTGAGAACTGTGTGAGTGCTACTTGGGCAACTGCCTCCCTCTCACTGTGCAAGGGCTGGGCAGGCACCAGGCTCTGTGCAAATGCCAGGTGGCCCCACCTCTTCCTCACTGTGCTACAGCTGTGTGAGGGCTGGGAGAGTGCCTGCTTCCCCTCCGCTGTATGGGGGCCAGTGGCCACCTCCTCTCCCTCACCATATTAGTCCCTTGTGACCACGCTTCCCCCTCACTGTGCCAGTGCTGTCTGAACATGGGGGGCATCACCTCCTTGCCTTCTGAGGGCCAGGGGCAGTCCATTTGCCACTGGGCTGTGCTGGCTGTGGGGGTGGGGTGGGGGGTGGGGAAGGTCATCAGACCACCAGTGGACATAATGGCCAGTCACCCTGAGCCCTCTTTGAAACTATCCGTGCCTCCACAACCCATGTATTCAGAAAGGCCAAAGTTAAATCCAATGTTGTATGTACATGTTGTTTCATAACATCCTCGGTGTTCACAGCACCCTTCCCAGAATGTATTCAAATTATACAATCATAATATGAAGGGAGGTATTAGTGTTCATATAGACGCCAACGCAGGAATCATATTTCTGTGCAGATAATCAAAGTGCTGCTTGACATACTCAGGTTTATTTACCTGACTGGTATCTACAGGTACTGGAGTGAAAGCCGCTTGTGACAAAGAGATATTCGGACCCAACAAGTCTCTCGTGCAGCCACGGTCTTGTTTATATTCTCTGCTGTGTTCCACTTTCAACTTCTCCTTTGGCAGAATTGCTTCAAAACAAGGAGCATACCCTGGAGGTGGAAGGAATTTAAATTCCCCATGGCGGCCTCCAAGCAAAAAATGTACCCTACAAGACAACAATTTAAAGAATTCTGATCCCTGAGAAACACTCTTATGTAACTTCATAGTCATACTTAAGTTACGTAGATATGCTGCATTTATTTCAAAGTAAATTTGTTCTAATATGTTGTCGAAGGCTTCCTGAGTAGATATAAATTACCTGCCTACCATTTTTCTTCTCACCTTGACACAGAGAGTACTCCATCTTTCTGTGTTATACCTCTGAGGATGCCAGAGCTGCTGGTGCAATGTCAGTTCCTACAATGCCAAGACCATGGCCATACAGCCCAGAAAATCTACAACAACTAATAAATTTGTTCTGTCTCATGGTGATTGCTGCTTTCTTGCTTACCTGTGCTGAACTACTTCTACCTATTTCCCAGTTCCATTTAGGTTATTAGTTTTAAACCTTTAAAATGATACATTTCCCCCTTTAAAATGCTAGCAACAAAGCATTTTGCCTACTTTTTGAACAGCAAATCTGAGCTCTCTATGTATCTAAAGATTTTCAAAAATAATAACATAAGCAAGATATTTACAACTATGGTTCAGTTCCAAAACCTAGACTGAGCAGACTTAATTATTACATACATGTACATGTAAATAACTATGCAGAAAATTGCCTGCAGGACTCCCTTCTAACTCTCATTCTGCATTCTTTGAGTAAGCCCTGTGCATAGAAGTGAGATGCCAAAGTTAAATTAATCGGAAAGCAGGAAAGCAAATTATTTAACATATTAACTAAAATAATAGGCTCAAAGAAAACTTCAGCAGGCACTAACTTTATCCCTGCAGAGAAGCTGACAACTGGAAAGAAAAGGCCATCTGTGTTGAAATTCTCAAACATCCCCTGAACTGGCTGCCCATTTATCCGGAATGAAATGCTTGGAGCACTCAGATCAAGGCAACAGCTGATAACATCATCAGTCCTTAGCAGATGCTGGTAAGGAGAATTGACGCACCTTGCTACACAACCTAAATATAATTAGAACAAAGACTGAGGGTTAAATAAGAAAAAAAATCACAAAACTGTCAAAGCATCAACACAGATGATGACAAAAATTTATCAGGAAAAGCAATGCTATTTTCAAATATGCCATTTTATTTTAAATAGAAGGTTCCCTATAAAGTGTTTTCATTTTCAAAAGAACTTTAAGGTATCTGGACTGTCTTACCTGACCACAGATGAAGTCCATCAAAACTGTAAGAGTATAGGTCATCTCCAACACCATTACCTCCCCATTCTTCACCTCCCACAGGGTACGGTGAATAACCTTCTGTTGAAGCCCATCCCACGCGAAGGTGAGTAGCTTCTGCTGTTGTAAATGGCTCCATGTGGTCTACCATTAGCTCATAATACCATTTCCGGTACTGAGCAGAGCCTTCACTGATTCCAAGAAAAATATTGGGTCTCATGCTGAATAGAAGCAGAAAATACATTAAAAATGTATCAGAAAATCAGAGTTACACTAAGCTGCTTTTAAAACTTTTATTTTATGGTAGTTGCACATAGTCGCCTAGTCTGAATATCATTATAAAAACTACTAAAGTTACTGCATTTTTTAAAAAAATCATACAAGCAGAAAGAGATAACCAAATGGACTACATATTATTGTAATCAGAAAATTGACTTGCTATGCAGTTCCTTTTTGGTCAGCAAACAAGAGAGCAGGCAGGTTCACTTCTCCTTTGGAAGAAGGTAGGACTGAATGATAGAGATTTGATAATAATGGCACACCTCCTCGATACATTTTGTATAGTACCTCCTTTTTGTGAATAAAGTAAGACATCCTGATCCAAACATGATTGTACAAAAGCTAGATCTTCAGCAATACTGACTGAAGTAGAATGCAACCATTTACACTTGCACCAATGTTGGAACACTTTTCCAGATATTTCATACATGTTATTGGAGGAGAGGATGACAAGATGCTAAGGGCTTTTACCATTTTTTGTCAGTTCACCTGCAGGAGTGCCACTTCTCAATCTCCAGGTGAACGATCACAGTCAAGCTGGATTTGGGTTGAATACCAGATCCCAAACCAGCAGATACGAGGAATCTGAGAATAGGCATGGGTTCAAGACTCTTCACAGCCATTATCTTGGAGAACCACAGACAATGGTACACACTGTATCTTTCTCACTCAATGTCTCCAACAAAATGTGATCAAAGTTTTCCAGATAGGAGTAGATGTGCATACCTTCCTTCCTGAAATATGCTATCATGGTTACTTTCAGTTTTGTGAATACCCTGGGGACAGATAACAGCCCAAGTGGAAGAGTTTCATACTGAAATTCCTTCCATAAAAGAATTGTATGACGCAACTGGGTGCCAGTAGATTTTAAACTTCCAGGTAAGACTAAGAACATAAGAGAAGCCAATGTTGGATCAGCCCAATGGCCCATCTAGTCCAACGCTCTGTCACACAGTGGCCAAAAATACCAGGTGCCATCAGGAGATCCAGCAGTGGGGCCAGGACACTAGAAGCCCTCCCACAGTCCCCCCCCCCCAAGCACCAAGAATACAGAACATCATTTGCCCCAGACTGGGAATTCCTATCTATACCTTGTGGCTAATAGCCACTGATGGACTTCTGCTCCATATGCTTATCTAATTCCCTCTTGAAGCTGTCCATGCTTGTAGCTATCACCACCTCCTGTGGCAGTGAATTCCATGCGTTAATCACTCTTAGGGTGAAGAAGTACTTCCTTTTATCTGCTCAGCAATTTCATTGAGTGCCCATGAGTTCTTGTATTGTGAGAAAGGGAGAAAAGTACTTTTTTCTCAACCTGCTCTATCCCATGGTCTTAGTGAGATCATTTGATGCAATGTAGTCTTCAGCCCACACTTGTCTATCTACCCACCACAGCCCCCTATCTACCCATTATATTAGCTAACTCCCCCCAACCCTCTACCTACTTGCCTCCTAGCATTACTCTAAACCAGTGTTCCCTCTAAGCTGAGTGAGCTAGCTCACAGTTTTTTACCTCAGGCTCACAGATTTTTGTGACCAGGGGGCTCAGACCCAGGGGGGTCAAGGGGCTGAGGCACACCACCGATACACCAAGCAAACCTGGGCCACAAGAGCCCCAAGCAGCCAAGAACTGTGCTGAGGAAGTTAAAGGCTGCATGGGGTCTGGAGTGGCAGCCGGGCCGAGAGGCCCACCCAACAACAAAACGTGGCTGCACCTATATGCCTGGTGAGAAGAAGAGAAACAAGGGCAACAGACCCATGATGGGCACCCACAGAAGGAGCCAAAGCATGATCCCATTCCCTTTCACAAGGAAGTGTAAACCAGCGGCTGTGTCTCTCCCCAGCATCAAGAGCCCCAGCACCCCTGGAGCCACAATCTCTGTACCCAGCATGCCTGGTAAAAGACAGGGCAGAATTTCTGCCCCCCACCCAACCCCCAGTGGGCTCACCGGACTCAGGGTGTGCCCCAGGTAAGCAAAGGTCGATAAAGTTGAAATGAGAAAGGAGGGGAGTTGGGCCACCTCCCAGTTGTCTTGCCCTCTGCCTTTGCTGATGAAATCACGGATGCTCCCCCTCTGCAAAGCTGGCATCTCTATCTGTGCTAGCCCTTGCCTTCCCAAGGCCACGTGGTGCAGAGCAGAAGGGTGGGTCAGTGTGGAGGCGAGCAGGGCAGACAGCACCCTAAGTAGTGGCCATGGTATCCCCATCTCCCTGGACACCCCAGACCTGCTGATAAGGCCAGTTTTGGATCAGATGGGCCCCCAGCTTCCCGCGCTTGCTACCAGCCTGACCCCTCCGCTCAGCTGGCCTACCATAGATGCCCTTGCTCTCCCGCACCCCACAATGCCACAAACAGGACCCAAGGTGAGGCAGGGCCCTGGCTTATGTTGATAGCATCGTGTTCAGGAAAATACATTTTTAACAGGTTTAAAAGAAAGCAGTTGGGTTTTTTTTGTAGCACGAATGGGCTGTATATGGTTTTTATGCAAGTAGAGGACAACGTCATGTGGAAACATGGAAATAAAGCACCAGTAAGGAGGCTGAAATGTGGGAAATCCTTGGTGTGGAAGCAGTCCTGATTAACTCTTCCTTTCTGACTGACCAGAAGGGTTAGGAAGGAGGAAAAGAGGAAAAGACACTCTGCTTCCAAACCAAGGTTCAGGAGCATTAAAGGAAGTCTTCTCTTCATAAGGGCAAAGCTCAAAAATTGTAACTAAGAAGCTTCTCCCATTCAGAAGGGATTTCACTTTCTTTTTTCATCCTTGCTTTCTCCCAAAGGAGGAATTAACCTGTATGCACTCCTTTCCTGCAGACCTTCCTGTCTTGCTGACCAAGAATATGGTAGCTGTTGATACATTAAAATTCATATTTGTTTTTTTTAATGGCTTACAGATGCATGTGTGCCACATACATTTTATATATAAACAAGTGAGGGAACTGGAAGGATATCCCCATCCTCTCTGTCTCTCTCGCTTTTCCACTTTGCCTCCCCCTGGCAGTGCCTGCAGTCTCTTTCTTTCCTTTTTTCCTTTCTTCCCACTCCTCTACCTTTTTTGTTTCTCCTTCAGGTAACCTCTCACTTCCTACCTCCCTCATACACTTTAAGTTTTCCCTGATTACCTGTTCGTTCTTCCCCCTGCCCACCATTACCTTTTTTTCCTGCTTTTACCGTTTTTAGTTTAATTCCTTCCCTATCCCCCCCCACACTGACATGAATGGAGGATTGAAATTCTCAGCAGTGTTGGTTGTAGGATGCCTAGCAACCATCAAAACAGCTTATGAGCTCTCACAATGTACTCTCACGAGATCTCAGTAGAACATTTTTCTTAAAGAAATGGAAACTAAATCTATGATCATTGGATTTTTCAAACTCGCCATGTGTTTTTTTAATATATTTCCGGCAAACCTGAGGCTTTCCTCAGGCCTATAAGAAAATCCTCCATTGTTCCTGGCCCCATTGTTTTTATTTTTGAACCACATTTTGCAGCCCAGTTCAAAAATGTGTGTTGGGGGGGGGGGAGTCCATTTTTTACCTGCTCACATGGTTGACAAGGCGTGTTTGTAAAAGAAGATCTCTTCCAGGTAAAAGATTATCACATATCAAATGCTGATTAGACCGTACTGCTACTCCATGGCACACACAGAGGGAACACAATACATCTAAAACCTAGGAAATCAATAATCATAATTATGGTTATGCATGTCTCATGCCCTGTGATACGGCTTAAAAACATTAAAAAGGAAACCATTCCATCTGTCCCTTGCAAATTTATACTCCTCCAATGAGATAACAATATGCTACATATACACAGATTCTATTGTCTAAGTTAATATGTGGTTTTTATACCTTATGATTTCGTCCATGTTTGTCCAAAAGACTTATTATGGATTTAATATGTCCTTCCTTAATAATATTCAGTGCTTCCGGGCTTTCCACCAACACACAGTGTAAAACTTCAAGAATTCCTAAAAAAGTAAAAAGGCTACTGTTAATTACTTGTATAAAGTCATAATTATACAATATGGTACTGAGGCAAACAGTTAAGCAGAATAATCTTCCTCTTGTAACTATAAGTGGGGTTAATACTAGGGGTGTGCAAAAATTCGGGCCTGTTAGACCAGAAAAATATCAGTATTCTGAATATTCCCGAATACCAGTATCGGGTTTGTATTGGGATTCAGGTAAATATTCAGGAAACCTGAATTTATTCAGCTCCTTTATGCTCTATGGGGATCATCCCTATAGGGTATAATAGAGAAAAGATTAAAAGTTTAAATGCTTGCTGAGTTCACTCACCAAGTTGTGCCACCATCACGACACAACACTTCAAGTGAACTCAGCAAACATTTAAAATTTAATCCCTTCTGAGTTCACTTGTCGAGTTGCGTCACCATGGTGGCACAACTTGGTGAGTGAACTCAGCAAGCATTTAAACTTTAAATCCCTTCTGAGTTCACTTGCTGAGTTGCACCACTGTGTGAGTGAACTCGGAAGGCATTTAAAGAGTCTCTTTAAATGCCTTTTAGCCGTGTCCAAATTAAAGGCACATAATATCAGCTTTTATTCAGGCATAGCTATCTCTGATCTGTATTCAGCTGAATAAGTACCCAAAAAGTATCGATAAAGTATTTTTAAGGTATTTATTCGGCTCAGTATGTACTGAGCACACACTCCTAGTTGATACAATGAAAAGGGGGGGGGAATTCTGCCACTCAGTTTTGCAGCTCTTTCTTTTTGGGAAATTCTATGTTTACATACTTTTTACTTACTTTGCCTTACTTTTGCAAATAATGAACACATATAATTTCATTATTTGCGGTAATTTGCCAGAAAAATTTCAAATGCTTAAATTGTCAAACTAATAGAAATGAATTAAGCTAACTGGAATATCACCACAAATGGTTTATAGCTCACAAAGAAATGTGGTCTCACAACTTCACAGATTTAAGGATGTGCTGATATAGATCATGCTAGAACATGATGGAACCTCCTGTTTGTATATTTTTTTTTATTTAGCATATTTATATGTTGTTTTTGGTCCATGATGAAGAATTCTTAAGTGGCTTACAAACATCAAAGGCATAGAAAATCTCAAATGAGTATAACCACTTACAATACTAATACATCGTAGAGGTCTCCTACTATTACAACTGATCTCCAGGTGACAGAAATCAGTTCACCTAGAGAGAATAGCTGCTTTGGAAGGTGGATGCTATGGCATTATATTCCATTGAAATCCCTCCCCTCCCCAAACCCCACTCTTCTCAGTCTCCACCCCAAAATCTCCAGGTATTTCCAAACCCATAGCTGGGAACTCTATGCAAGGACCTGGCAGTCTGCAGGCCAAGATGGTAAGCAGTTCTGTTCTAGGGAATGGTTAAATGTTCACAGCTAATTTTCCCTGGAATGGGCATTACACCAAGGGAAAAGCATGTTTTCAAACAGTTACTGCACATTGCAAATAAGGAGAAAGTAAAAGATGTTCCTATAATAAAAGCAAACTAATGGTATAAAACTGAGATATGTAAGAATTAGGAGGCATTGAATCACTTGTGACCTCCCAATTAAACAAAATTACTAGCCCAATAAAGCAGCAGTCCCTGCCATTAAGTATCATTAGACTTAAATCAGTTTCTTGCAACGCTGCATTAAGACACGTTCCCCTGGATTCAGGCATGATTGTTCCGGGAGATCTCCTAGTTCAACAGTACCAAGCATAAGGAAAACTGTTAATATCTGTCAACTGTTGCTGCTACAAGTACTAACATGGAATGAAAAATAGGCTTAAACTAGACAACACACAAGTTACAAAGCAACTGGGTAGAAACCTGCTGTCATCAAACTAAGCAGCTGACTGCTTTTTTCATGTCCACCAGAAAAAGTGATGGATGATAAAAGAGGCTCCCCCCTCAGATACCTTTTTTGTTTATTGAGAAGTTCACCTCATCATCAGGCAGGCGGCGAGGCCGGTCCTCTCCCCGGCCGGCTCCGAGGCGGCGGCGGAGGCGAGTCCGGTGCCCCCCCCGCTGAGGACGAGGTGGCGGCGGCGCAGCGGCAAGGCCAGCTACAGAGCGTTCCCTACGCATGCGCAGGGGACACTCTGTCACTTTCGGGGGGATTTAAACATTCCCCCGAAATTTTTTTCAACTTTTTGGATTTTTGTGCACACATGGGGACTGCCCCACGTGTGCACAAACCTCCCCCCCAAGTGCCCCTGGAGCGCGGATTTAGCAATCCGCACTCACGGGGGCAACTTGGCTATTAGTATATAGATGATAACAGAGCTTTCTGGTCCTTGGTAGCTGGCCTCAATGTTTCCATTGGAGCCCAATCTATTTGTAAAATTCCAGCGCAGGAATGGAATGTCTATTATGCTGACCTTTTTAATGATCCATCCTCAACTGTTTCTCCTAATGTCAATCTAATGCCATGAGATGTGCATAACTGACCCCCGGTTTCTTATGATGAAGTAACTGAGCTCATCAATTCTCTTAAATCTAACAAGGCCCTGGGAGCGGATGGCATCCCGGCAGAGTTCTTGAAGAATAATATCGATTGATGGTCACACTGTCTTGCTCACCTCTTCACATTGATTGACAAGTATGACATTCTACCAGATTCTTGGCTGAATTCCATAATAGTTCCCTTATTCAAAAAAGGCGACCCTAACAACATTGATAATTATAGACCTATTAGCCTTCTATCCATCTTAGGGAAGCTTTATGCTAAACACCTTTTTAAAAAACTGGATGGATGGATGGCTGAGAATAATTTACCTGGATGAGAGCAGATTGGATTTAGGGCAAACCACTCTACCCTGGATCATTGTATCACTTTAGCCTTCCTCGCTGAGAAATATCTCCACCATCCAGGTGGAAAGCTCTACACGGCTTTTACTGATCTTTGCAAAGCCTTTGATTCCGTTAATAGGTCCCTATTATGGGGAAAATTACATAAATTAGGCATCGACCAACGCCTTTTGTTCTTACTGAACAAATTCCATACTGCAAACACCTGCCAGGTTAGATTTGATGGGAGAGGATCCCTTACACATAAAATCCCTGTGACCAAAGGTGTTAAACGAGGGTGTGTTCTAGCCCCTTCCCTCTTTAACCTTTTTATTTCTGATCTTTTTCTCACCTAGTTAAAATTGAAGGTCATCCCCCGAAAGTGAACACAGTTCCAGTTTCTATTTTATTATATGCGGATGATGCGGTGATCCTCTCTTTTTCCAGGGTAGGTCTAATGCGCCTCTTATCAGAGTTTGGTACCTATTGCAGACAGAACTCTCTTCTTGTTAATTTTGATAAGACCAAAATATTGGTCTTTTCTAAATCTTGGAAGCGCTTTTGTTGGAGAATAGAGGGCAGAGAAATTGAACAGGTTAAAACATTTAGAAATCTTGGAATTTTGTTCCAGTACAATTTAAAATGATCCTCTCACCGAGAGCATTCCCTTATTTTGGCCAGAAATAAAAGCACAGCTATAATGTATTACTTTTATCAAAGAGGTAATCAATTTATTCCAGCTTCCCCCTGAATTTTTCAGGCTACAGCTATATCTTGCCTGTTGTATGGGATTCCTGTGTGGATCCAGGGTTTTTCTAAAGACGTTGAACATATTAACACTTTATTTCTGTGCAGGATACTTGGACTCCCTAATTCTGTTGCTTATTTTACTCTCTGCGCTGAGTTGGGTTTACACCTTATTGAATCAAGGGCATGGTCCATTATTACGTTTTGGCTTTGCCTCTATTTTAGCCCCCCTGTTAACAGTCTTATTGCTCTCCTCCCTGCACCTCAAATTGGTCCCAATTCATAGCGTCTAAAATCAAATCCATTGGTATTGATCTAGATTTTTTGGGCAATTCTGGTGAAATGGATATTCTTTGGATTGTCTGAAGGAGGATTTGGGACATTGAAGCTCAAGTTATTAATGCTGGTAGCACTGGAGACTGTTCTCCACGTCTTCTTGGTCTTTTCCCTGCACAAGATTCTATGGCCCAGTACTTTTCTAATTTGGTAAACCCCTCACACCCTAGAGCTTTCGTGCTTGCAAGGTTCAATTTGTAATATTTAGATTTATCTTTTTCCCCTCCTTTTTATTAATTCCAAATGGGTTCTGTTTGGTGGAGACTTTTAGTATGTGTATATATGTATTTATTGGTGTCTAGTTTTTTTAATTGTTGTACTATTATGCCAATAAAGGTTTCTCTCTCAAATATGTCATTATTGCAGACTGATGGGCAGATGTATCCTTAATTGTGGAAGGCTGAGAGTAATTGAGGCCCTGCCATTATGCTTCATCCATCTCCCCTCATGTATGGAGGCAACCATACAGCATTTTCTTTGAAATGGGGCAATTGGCTGTGTAGCGTTATCTTGCCTGTCCCCAGACCAGAGAAATGGATTACAATCTACCATTCCAAATTACATGACATTCTACTATTCATTATGTTACATTACAATCTACTATAATAATCTGTTATTCCAAATAAGAAATAAAATAAAATAAATAGGATGTATGGCCCTTCTGGAGGATTGGTGAGAATAACAGATGTAAGGGCTGACTGAGGCTAGCAAATGTGGTGAAATAAGAAACCAATATCCCTATTAAGTCCTGGAGATTCCATTGTTCTGAGTGTTGTAATAACTTGCAACCAGTGCCGGATTTACGCATAAGCTAAATAAGCTACAGCTTAGGGCCTCGCAATCTGCTGGGGCCTCAAATGAAAACACAATCTAAAAAATGATTTCAAATATTAAAAAGGCGTATATATTTTAAATTTTTCTAAGACCAGCTGATGTAATTTAAAACAGTAGGGGGCCTCGGGGTTTTGTATAGCTTAGGGCCTCAGCAAGTCTAAATCCGGCCCTGCTTGCAACTCAGCAATTTTCCTTTCTAGTCTGTTTCTGAAGTTCCTTTGCAATAAAACAGCTACTTTGAGGTCACCCATTGAATGTCCTGGAAAGATGAAGTGTTCTCCTACAGGTTTCTCAGTTTTCTGATTTTTGATCATATTTTTATCCAATTATCCTTTGGCATAGGTTTGACCTGTTTGCTCTACGTAGAGAACTTCCAGCCATTTCAGCCTAACAGCTGACGGTACACCCGCCTGCTGTTAGGCTGTGAAACATTTAAACCTAATAGTGGGGTGAGTCTGCCTGTCAGCTTTTAGGTTTAAATGGTTCCATGCAATTAAACCTGTTAGTTTCGCTTCTCCCCACTTCAAAGTGGGGAAAGTGAAATGGACAGGCTTCCTGGGCAACCCCCCTCCTTTCTTCTGGATGAGGCAACTGGCTGGTTTGGAGAATTTATGGCTCAATTTGATTTGGGGTTCAGTTCCAGGGGTGCCTCGAATCCCGAACCAGACTGGGATTTTTAGGTTTGTGCCCATCCCTAGTATTTACTGCTTTTTAAAAACATGCTTTCTGTAAAATATTATATATTTAAGCCAACAAGTTGAGTTATTATACAGAACAAAAATGAGAACCCACAAGCCTAAAGTTCAAACAACTATTTGTATCATATCAGAAATATATGGCCTATTCTGTGACTGGGTTGGAATCAGGATTCCAACCTGCATTGTAGTGATGGTGGTCCCTAGGAACAAGTCAGGATCAAACCACATTCATTCATCATACAAAACAGTACTAGTGTTTAATAAACCTTCAAAAAATGGACTAGAATCTAGAGATGAACAAAAGCAAATGGGTTGTGGCTCAGTGGTAGAGCATCTGCTTAGCGTATAGAGGGTCCCAGGTTCAATCCCTGGAATCTCCAGTTAAAAGATCTAGAAGTAGGTGATATGAAAGAGCTCTGCCTGAGACCCTGAAGAGCCTCTGCCAGTCTGAGTAGACAATACTGACTTTGATGGACCAAGGGTCTGATTCAGTACAAGGCAGTTTCATGTATTCACATGTTCAAACAGACTTAGGACTATTCCACTTGCACTTTCCTCCATATATCTTAATCTTAATATAATAATTATTTTGGTGTATTGCCATTTCCAGCTCTCCCATTGGCTGTGCAGTGCACTCCATCTGCCACTGGCCTGTCAACCATCACTCAAGAGTACTCACATGCCATTGGCTGGGGGCTGGGTTCGCTCCTCTTCCCCGCCCACTCCCACTCCAGCCACTGTTCCGTGTGAGAACAACTGCCAAATAGCTGTCTCTCCTGACGAAGACACTTCTTCTGCTTGGTTCCTGTGGGACTAACTTTTACAAAAACAGCTGTCTCTCCTGCTTGACTCTGCAATGGCTGGCTGGCTAATGAAGTGAACCAGCGGCCATCAAACCATTCTCTACAACCCACTGCTGTGCAGCTGACTTTCCCTAGGGTTGCCAATCTCCAGGTGGGACCTGGAGATCTCTTGCTGTTACAGTTGATCTCCAGATGACAGAGAGCAGTTCCCCTGGAGAAAATGGCTGCTTTGGAGGTTAGACCCTATGGCATTATACCCTGATGAGTCCTTCCACCCCCCCAATGCTGCCCTCCACAGGATCCACCCCCCAAATCTCCTACTCAGAGCTGGCAATCCTACTTTCCCCTCAGTGCCTGTTGCTAGGCAACCAAGCTTGGTTCTATCAGTAAAAGGCCCTTTCCACACCTATTTTGGCCTTTGGGAGAAAACTCATTGGGGCCAGTCCTGACTAGGTTTGCCAGCTCCAGGTAGGGAAATTCCTGGAGATTTATGGTAGAGTCTACGGAGGCCAGGGTTTGGGGAGAGGAGAGGCCTCAGCTGAACAGAATGCCATAGAGCCCACCCTCCAAAGCAGTTATTTTCTCTGGAGGAGAGAGATTTGTTGTCTGGAGTTCTTTTGTGATACCTGGCGATCTTCAGGCTCCACCTGGAGGTTGGCTACCCTAGGCCTAGCAGTCAGCGCTTCAGAGCAGAGTCTACTAGACCCAGGTTCTTGCTGTGGAAGCTGAGTGGGTGATTTTGGACCAGTCATAGACTTTCAGCCTAACCTACTTCAGAGGGTTGTTGTGCAGGTCAAAAAGGGGAGAGGAGAATGATGTAAGCTGCTTTGGTCCCCATTGCAGAGAAAGACTACTTTTCCTACTGGGGAACAACTGTTGCCAATTGTGAGGGCTGGAGATCACTTAGAATTACAACTGCTCTCCAGATGGCAGAGATCAGTTCCACTGGAGAAAACGGTGGACTGTGTCCTTATACTCTGCTGAGATGGCTCCCCTATGACAGCCAATGTGACATAGCAGTCAGGGTTTCAAAGAATGGTACACGCTGCAGGTGAGGGAGGGAGATAGAAAGCTGAAGAGTGAGAGGGAAATAAAGGTAGGCTGATGATTGGCTAGGAAGGATATAGGGTTGCCAACTCCAGGTTGGGAAATTCCTGGAGATTTGAGGGGTGGAGCCCGGAGAGGGTGACATTTCAGGAGAGGTGGAACCTCAGACAGGTATAATGCCATAGACATCACCCTCCAAACCAGTCATTTCCTCCTGGGGAACCACTGCTGCCAATCTCCAGGTGGGAGCTGGAGATCACTCAGAATTACAACTGCTCTCCAGGAGGGAGGGGGAAGGAGATGGAAAGCTGAAGTCAGAAGGTCAGATAAAGGTAGGTTGATGGTTGGCTGGGAAGGAGATAGAGTTGCTGACTCGAGGTTGGGAAATTCCTGGAGATTTGAGGGGTGGAGCTTGGAGAGGGTGGGACCTCAGAAAGGTACAATGCCATAGACTCCACCCTCCAAACCATCCATTTCATCCTGGGTAACAGTTGTTGCCAATCTCCAGGTGAGGGGTAGAGATCACTCAAAATTACAACTGTTCTTCAGGTAGCAGACATCACTTCCAATGGAGAAAATGGTGGGTTCTGTGTCATTATACCCTGCTGAAGTCACCACAGCAAACTGACACTGAGTGCCCAAGCCCAGGGCACTCTCCCAGAGCCTCTTTCTAGAGCTTGTTGTATTTATTTCCACAACTGGCCTTATTCCTAGTATAATATACTTAATGGAAATATGCAAGCAGCTGCTCTGATTTTTTTTCTTCTATCTCCACTTGCTCAAGAGCTTTAACACAAATGAACATTTTTTGTTTGATCCCAATAATTGATACAATATAATCAACAATAAATTGGCCTGAATTTGGATAATCATACTAAACAAAGTTAGTTAATTAAACCTCATCATTGCATGACATCCAGTCTGAGCTAAAGTTTTTTTTATTGTCATTTCTCTACCTCCTGTTTCTGAGGGTCTTGTTCATTAAGGAGTCTTAAAAAAAAACCACAGAAAGTTATCTGTGTACAACTGTTTTTTGTCAAAAACTGAGGTTGAGTCAACCAATACAAACCTATTTACAACATAAAAACCAAGAACAAGGAACATTTTTAATGCCCCCTTAATATTTCATATACTGTTGCCAACAGAATCTCAGTAATGCAAAGGTAAGTGTAGACAAACAAATGTGTTATAGATAAAACCAGTCTTTCCATTTCCAGCTCATAACTGACAAGCCACTGTGACTGAATTACTCCTCTATCAAGTTTTCAGATTACATTTTTAAGGAAGAAATCTTGACATACCAGAAGATGCTTCTAGTCTCTCCAGTCTGCTGATCAGCCAATCCAAAGATCCAGAAAACTGAGCACAGTTTTTACGATTCCCCCTAATCAAGGCCGCTAGAAAAGAACAAAGACTGATTAATTCTTATCCCAATCCCCCCCACACACACACACAGTAAATCAGGGATGGCCAAACTGTGGCTCAAGAGCTACATGCGGCTCTATCACACATATTGTGCAGCTCCTGGCATGGTGGCTGGGGAAGTGAAGGGGAGGTATGCCTCCCTGATCAGTCTTCCCTTCCCCAGTCAGTGTTCCCCTCCCTGGGTAGGGTTGAGGTGGGGGAGGGAGCACAGAAAGAAAGCAACTTTAACTTTAAATGCATTCTCAACGCCCCACCCCAGGCCAGCTTGGAGACGGCATTTAGCTCTTTAAATCCCTTTGTCAAGCTAGCCAGCATGTGGTGTGGGGGGCTTGAAGGATGCATTTAAAGTTAAAGTTACTTTCTTTCCACCTCTCCCTTCCCCCATCTATTTGCTTTCTTTCCACTTTCTTTCTTTCCCCCTTTCTTTCTCTCTCTCTCAATCTCTCTCTCTCCCCTCCCTCGCCATCTAAAGTTAAATGGGTTCTCCAAGCCCCAACACACCGCTTGGCTGACTTGGCTCAGAAAAGGCATTTGTCTCTTTAAATCCCTTGTCCAAGTCAAGCCAGTGCAACAGTAGTTGAGAAGGACTTGAAGAACAAATTTAAAGTTAAAGTTGCTCTCTTTCCACCTCTCCCTCCTTTCCCATTTATTTGCTTGCTTTCCACCTCTCTCTCTTTCTCTTTTCCCCTTCCTTCCTCCCTCTCCCCATCTATTTGCTTTCTTTCCACTTCTTTCTTTCTCTCTCTCTTTCTCCATTCCTTCCTCCCCCTCATCTGTTCTCTCTCTCTCCACCCTCCTTCCTCCCTCCCCATCTATTTGCTTTCTTTATTTCTGTTTCTCTGTTTCTATCTACCTTCTCTTTTTTCATCTGTCCTTCCTCACCCTCCCTCACCATCTATTTGCACTCTCTCTCTTTTCCTCCCTCCCTCCCCCTCCCTCCCCATCTATTTGCTTTCTTTTTCTCTCTTTCCACCTTCATCCCTCCCTCCCCCAGCTATTTGATTTCTTTTCACCTTCCTGTCTCTTTTTCTCTTCCTTCCTTCCTTCCTCTCTCTCTCTCTTCCTTCCACTTCTTCATCTATTTTCTCTCTCTCTCTCTTTCTTTCTCCCTCTCTCTCTCTCTCTCTCTCTTAGACAAATATCATTAGCAAACAAATAAATATCATTGGACAAATAAATATCATTATCAATATCTGTTTTACCCCTTTTGTTTTTATTTTGGCAGTCTCATTTAATGTTAATGAAAAGCAAATTTGCATATTTTCCAATAAAAACATGTGTAATATTTGTTCATGTCTTGTGGCTCTCAAACATCTGATGTTTATTCTATGTGGCTCTTAGGTAAAGCAAGTTTGGCCACCCCTGCTGTAAATCCTTTGGCTGCACTGAACGTAATCCATTACCTCCGTCATATCACAAAAGAGTAACATGTTAGATTTTGCTACTGACAGGCTGTGTTGACATAAGATGACAAAGTGATTCATACTATAGAACAAATGATCATACAACTTTTTTTATCCCTATACTCTGCCACAAGATACATGTAGAATGTCTTCTCGACTGTAACATCAGTGCATCAAATTAAAAATGGCATGTAGAAAGATTCCTTGGTCATCCCTCATTTATGGCTTTCTTCCCTTAGAGGCCAACCATTCCAGGGTTTCAAGCCAACTGAAATTAGATGTGTGTAAATTCTATAGAAATCAATGGGGCTCAAGTGAGTTGCTATTGATTTATTCAATTGATTTCATGGGACTTAATCCTTACTAAATTTAGTTAAATTAGGGTTCACTTTTGCCAGCTAAAACATCTTTTCACTTCCGATTACATGTATATAGCTTGAGCATGGCTACAATAGCAAGCCAAATGGTAAGAGCTAAAGAGTTCATGGCACTCAGGCTAGATGAACCAGTCAATGAATCCAAAACTGACCTAAGATGTAGTTTGTTGTTGTTTGCTGTTGCATTTATATTATACACTTTACTGTTGTAAACTGCTTTGGGTCCTTTCAAAAAGCTTTTAAAAATGTATTTATTTTTATTTACATTATTTATAATATATCTTTCTCACAGAGACTCAAGGTGGGCTATACAGTGTCAGTCAATGCAATCAATAGGATGAGATATCCAATAATCTAATAGGACTGGGATTGCAGAAATCTGAAATTTGAATCTGAACAAAGCATAACTTTTTGACCTGGTGGTGAATTTCTCAAACAGATGGAATTTTGTAGTTTCCCCACTGATGGTACAGCTGCAGACAAAGGATTGATGCAATGGAGCTTCCATATACCCATATATTTAAATAAACAAATATACAGTTCTAATGGTCTTTCAGGAACACCTAAGATTTATAAAGACTATATTTTAACAGACACGGCTAGGCAGGTATTAAATGTTTAGAGGTAACAGCACATCCTCTGAAGCCATCAACAAGCCACCCTTAAGTATATGATACAAGCCCCATTGAAAAAGTCCCCCATAGAGAATAATAGAACTGAATAATTCTGGACCCCCCCCCACAACTCAAATTCCAAAACAGTATCAGAGGACCAGAATATCAGTATTTAGGTCCTTCCCATAATCCAAATCCAACAAATACCATTTTAGCTGCATATTCCTAACAAAATTAACTCCTTTGTGTACTCAAATATATATATATATTATTTATTTATTTACATTGGTGTTGGACATAAAAGGGGTTTCTACAACAACAATTTAAAAAATCAAAATTAACACCATAGGCTTTGCTTTTTTGGTGTTTTTTAAAATTGCACATAAATACAATTACACTCTTCTTCAGTATCAATTTTTTTAATGCATATTGGTTAACCTAGGAGGGTTTTTGTTGTCGTCGTTGTCCTTTTATTTCTGATATGCAACTCTAAATGAATGCTGGATTCTGCAGTCATTATTTCCTCTCCATGGAAATCGAATATATGGGAAGAAATTCAACACAAGAGGATTGTGGTTCATGTTTCCAGTTTTAAAAAGATAAAGATTCCATTAATTTTTTTTTTCATACAGGTTCAGATTTGGTAATTCACCTAGCAGATCAAATGACTTCAAAGTACTAGAAAAAAGCCTTATGGCCTGCCTTTCTCACTGAGATTCAAAACAGATTACACAGTGTTAAGTCAATATCAATCTCATGCTGTAAACCCAGAAACTAAGGGTTAAGCTATACATAACACTGAGTTTCATGTCTCATGTCTTGGTAACTGGAGAATGGGTGTTAATATGGATCTAAAATACTAATGTCCCCTCCTGACTGGAAGTCGGTACGGTGCAGCGATGGGAGGCTTTTGGTTCGCTCTGAGCCACCCAACCCCTTTTCGCTCCTTCTGGAGCCTCCCGGCTGCCGGGATAGCTCTACCAGACCCCCAGAGAGAGGTCTGGAGCAGGGAGCTCTGTTCTGGCCCCTTTCGCAGCTGGCAAATGCGGGGGGTGTCCATTATTGCCCCGAAGCAGGAGCGGCTTGCGGGGTGGAGCATGGACGCCATGTTCTACATAGCTGAAGCCACCCGTTTTAACCATGTTTGGATTTAAAACTTTAACAA
>NW_015173202.1:180154-188020 GCF_001447785.1 Gekko japonicus | reverse complement strand
AGGAGGAAATGGATGAGAATATGCTTGTGGGAGATCTGTCCGTGGAACAATTCCTGAAGATTTTAAGGGAACAGACTCAAAAGGGTATTGAAAAAGCCTGCACAAATTTTTTAGAAACAATGCATAATTCACAATTAGAAATAAAGAGGATCAAATCGAAGAGTGCATTGAGTCTCAAACCATGCTAAACAAAGAAGTGTGTGTAAATTCAACAGAAATGACATATAGTTTACAATTGCAAGTAAGGAAAGAGAGAAACGTGGGACAGTTTATTCAGAGGGACGTAGAGACCATAGGATGTTATCAAATGAAAGGATGCCCCGAATCTCGTTACACCAATTAAAGTAAAGGAAAGAAACCAACAAAGCCTCTGTATTTAAAAACAGAAACACTAAAAAAGAAGGTGCAAAGATGTTTCTTTATAGGTCAAGAAAAACTGAAAAAAAGAGAGGGAAAAACATTGTGGTAGGAAATGAAAGATGGACAATGAAAACCTGGAGTTGAGATGGTTGAAAGTTCAAAGAAAGAGACTAGAAAAAAATGTCCACACAATTAAAGAAAGAAGACATGCAGACATGTTACTTCAAAAAAATAGACTATTGATTTATAGGAGACAGGTTAAACTACATGAACAGAGTGAAATGTATGCTGCTGATGATATATGTCTAATTGGAAAAAATTGACCCTTAAATGCTTGTTATAATGGAATAGTTAATAGATAAAGTAAGGTGGTGATAAGTTAGGATTGGTGCTAGTAGACTGAAATGTCTGGATCTTTAGTTTTGGGGAAATTTAAAGGATGGTGGTGTATGAAAATGTTTGTCAATAGAATATGTTACTGAAAAGTTGACTTGTTAGTGCAAAATAAATAAATAAATAAAAATAAAAAATAGACTATTGATTCATAGGAGCTAGATTATAAATTATGTTTTGTGTTAGTTGATTTATATGTAGTTGGAAATGTTTGAATCCATAATATAAGGGGATAGTCAGGGAAAGTTAGGGATAAGGGTAGAGAGAAAGAGTTGGTGAGATAATAATAATGGGAAATGTTTGGTGTTACTTGTTGAATGTTTGAATTTCTATTCATAATTAAAAGGAAGGCAATAATAGTGAAAGTATTAAATAGTTAAGAATTAAACAAGGGTTTGAGTAGTTAAGAGGGATTTCTATTGGGAGATTGAAGTAGTTTTAGGACCTCTAAAGGGTAATATTAGTAAAAAAAAAAGTGTATTTAACTTTGGAATGGTTGATCTGTTGAAAAGAGGAAAGTAAACAGTTTTTTTCTTCTCTCTTTGTTTGTGATATGGAGATATTGTGGAGAACAACACTGATCTTTGATAAATTAATTTATAAGATCAATGTGAAAAATCTTTAAAAATAGCACAATTAAAAACAGGTGTTGTTAAGTCAGTATAAGTAATGCTAAGTATGTACTAAAATGTGGAATACTTTAAATACTTTGGTATAGGAGTTAGTAGGTATTATGATGTAAGATCTGACAGCTATTTTTTTGGCTTGACTGTGTTACGATACAAAATTTAATTCATGTATTTGTTGTCTAAGTTTGTGTTAATATGTTTATCCTATTATGTTTAAAAACTTAATAAATATATTATTAAAAAATTAAAAAATGCTAATGTCCCCTTCCCCAATGTCCCCTACACACACACACACACACCAAAGTCCTATATAATTTTATTTTAACTGATAAAATGAAATTGCTGAGCAGTCGGGTTAGAACAGATAAAAGGAAGTACTTCTTCACCCAAAGAGTGATTAACACATGGAATTCACTGCTACAGGAGGTGGTGGTGGCTACAAGCATGGACGGTTTCAAGAGGGAAATAAATAAACATATGGAGCAGGGATCCATCAGTGGCTATTAGAAACAAGGTATAGAAAGGAACTCTGGGGCAAGTGATGCTCTGTCTTCTTGGTCCTTGGGGAGGGGGGGAACTGATGAACCTCCTGATGGCCCCTGGTATTTTTGGCCACTGTGTGACAGAGTTTTGGACTGGATGGGCCTCTGGCCTGATCCAACATTGGCGTCTCTTATGTTCTTATGATACATATCAAAGTCCTATATTATTTTATTTTAACTGATGTACAAAAATATAAAATGAAAATCTTTGTATTTTAATCCAAGTATTATTTGTACTTTTCCTTCTAACAATAATGTGCCCTGAAGAGCCTTGCGTTCTTCTGACCAACACCGGCGCTTAGTAGTCCCTGGCCTGAAAGTCGTATGTTTCATCAAGGCCAAGGCCTTTTCAGCCCTGGTCCCGGACTGGTGGAACATGCTCCCAGATGTGATCACGTCCTGCAGGATCTGTTGCAATATGGCAGGGCCTGTAAAACAGAGCTGTTCTGACAGGCCTTTGGTTGAGGAGGTGGATGTCAAAGAATATCGGCCTCAAAAAAAAAAATAGAATATCGGCCTCCCCTTCAAACGCTTCAATTGTTCCATGGCCCTATTTATTTTCATTGGCACCAGGAGCAAGTAAGCTATTCCACCAGAATGATCCACCTCCTTCCCTGGCATGAACTTAGTGCACACCAAAATGTAACTAATACTGAGTTGCCAGTTTTAAACCAGTTATTTAAATTTTCACTCTGATAGAATTATGTTTATTATTTATATCTTATTTGACTGTTTGACATACTGTAAGCCCCTCTGTGCCTGTTCACGGGGTAGGGCAGGATATAAATCTCAAAAATAAAATAAAACAAATAATTTTGTTATCCTTGGTTAAAAAACTCTTTGATAACAGAAATGATGTAAACTTTCAGCTTTCTGGTATTTTCAATGTGCATGCTTTGATGTTACTAAATCCAAGTTACTCAAATGTATTTCTTACCTAATAATTCATATAATGAGTTTAGAATCGACTTCCAAGTCTCTCCTGCCTCCTTCCCAGCAACATCAGCAAAGTGAGCTGCACTGCTGTATACATGTAAGCGATCGATACATTCAAGCACCAAGTTGATCATACCCTGCAAGAAATAAAAGTGTTTAACAATAACTGCCATTTGTTCTGACACCAGAATCCCCTTCTAATATCAGAAAAAATAGCTTCAATTCTATGCCAATACTTACTAGGGACAGGCACGAACCTAAAAAATACCAATTTGGCTCAGGGTTTGGGGTAGCCCCTGAACCAAACTGAGCAAAAATGCCCCAAACCGAACTGGTGAGTTTAGGTCCCCCTTTCTCCCAGCTGTGGCTTGCCATGGTTGAGAGAAAGTGGGGATCACCTGGGAAGTGTTAACCCATCCATTTCTCTTCCCCCCACTTCAAAGCAGTAGGCAGCAAAATTGATGGGTTAAATAGCTACCAGCCATTTAAATCAGACATGTGGACCCACCCCACTTGGAAGCAGGGGGGGGAAGTGAAACCA
Source organism: Gekko japonicus (assembly GCF_001447785.1). NCBI lineage: Eukaryota > Metazoa > Chordata > Lepidosauria > Squamata > Gekkonidae > Gekko > Gekko japonicus. The sequence continues at coordinate 184,619 of NW_015173202.1, read as the reverse complement.
ACCAGTGAAATGGCTCGTAGCCATTTCAGCCTAACAGTGAGGTGGTTGCACCCATTCACTGTCAGGCTGAAATGGCTGGCAGCTATTTTAACCTAACAGCTCAGCTGTAGACCTGAGCTGCTTAATATCAGTCCAAGGACTCCAAACTGGGTCAAGTTCATGCTGAATTTTTGCTCATGAACCAGTTCGTGCCCATCTCTATAACTTACTTACTAAATAGCTTCAAATGTTTGTACCCAGTACATGGACTGAGCTTTGTAGGTAACAAGTAACATTCCCAAAACAGAAATAGATAAAAAGAAAAAATAATATGGGGAGGATGTCTACTCCTCTGTGTAGCATAGGGAAAGTGTATGGTAAAGTTGCTCGTCATAGAGTTAATAAATGAAAAACAGATTGCCTGGCACTGAATTTAGATAAGCTTTCCGCCAAAAGTATTCCCTTCAAAAAAAATAGCATAAAAGAGGGCAAAGGCCCAATGTACAGGTAGCGTTGAATATAGTAGATTTCTTCATAAATAATTATATAAAACTGTGGAACACGGCTGAAGAAGCCTCATAGTTGATCCCAGCTTCAACTTTCCTGGTTTGGTAGGATAGCTGGCATAAATATGCTAGTTAAGCCAAAAAAACTGTTCCTATTTGAAAAGATTCCAATCTCATTCCTGTGAACACAGCTGCAAATAATCATGAGAGTATTTACATTCCACCTAGCTGGGGTATATCTCTAGGAGGGCTGATATGCTGCAGTGAAGCACCTGATAGCTGGGAGGCGACTGGTTGAAAGAGATTTCTTAGAGCATTGGATAAGAATGTCTTGTTATGAAAACAACATGATTGTGCTGTGTAACAGATTATTATTGTAGTAGTCCATGTTTCTGTATGCTTTCTATTTTAGTTCCGACTTGAATTTTGATCGCCACAATGGAAGGGAGATGCAGCTTTGAAAAAGAAGACAGAAATATATTTATATGCCTAGGATATGTCGCTACATAACTTCCAGTTGTTGATCTATTATGGCTGCGGTCACACGGAGCATTAGCCACGCTACAGAGACGGAAGATAGGCGGATTTTCTGGGCGTGATCAAACAGCAACATCTGGGAAGCATAGAGCTCCCATGGTGAACCCGAGGCTTCCCGCCGAAGATGCGCCGTAAAAAAACTAGTACCTCTGAGATACTAGTTTACGAAAACCGCAGGGCAAGGGCGGGCGTCTGATCACGTTTCCGGTGGTAGCTCGTGGCATCCAGCACCCACCCATGTCCCTTCGCAAAAAGGATGTGTTTTTTTAAAGTCTCCACAGGATGCGCACAAACGCCCACCGGCACATGCGCAAACTGTGGTGAGGGGGGGGGGGAATCCCATTTGCCACGGAAGCAGTGCCTAGCAATTGCCAGTGTGATCGCACTGCACTGCTTCTTTGCCATGCTGCGCCGCTTCTTGCCCCCCCCCCCGCAATATCCAGCCCGTGTGATCGGGGCCTATATAGATCTGTCATACTGAGAACTTCAGAACTAGTAGTGTTACATTGTAGCTCATGATTGTTGCATTTTGAGAGAGTTGGGAACTTTATGTGTTACATTGTAACTCTGGCTTGGAGTTTTGTTTACTTTGCAAGTAAAATGGCTGGGAGCACTTTGTTCAAAGCCCACAGAATTGGACCCCTTAATCCACTTTGCTAGATACTTGGGGAGTCTTTAGTGGACAGGCAGCTCTAGTTCCCCTACAAGCTTTGTGTCATTTGGTTGAAAAACAGCCCAGCTCTCCCGAAAAAGTCCCCAATAGGGAATAATGGCAGAGCTGCCATTCTGGCTAGCTCCTTTTCCTTTCCTTCCTCCTTTGTGGGGCGAAGCCCTTATCCAGGGCCATTTTTTCATCTCAGCTCTGCAAGTAGAATGTTTGGCGCCCACAGAATTGGACCCCTTGGTCCAATCTGCTTGAAAACTGGAAGTCTCTAGATTAGAGGTAAGACTACATTCTGTGCAAATTTGGTACCATTGTCTTTAAAAATAGCTGCTCCAGACCCCATTGAAAATAACGGTTGTGAAAATCTGGAACCTGAAAAAAGTGGATTTGAAAACCAAACCAGTAATGAAAACCAAACCAAGCCAGCACATCCCTAGTCACAGACTCTCAGCCCAACCTACCTCACAGGGCTGTTAAGAGTATAAAATGGAGGAGAGAAAAATGATGTAAGCCATTTGGGGTGGATTTTTTTACAGCTTAAGGGCAACATACCAAAAGAAACAACAAAATGACTACCTCTTCCTGGAAGAGATTCTGCCTATTCTTCAGTGCTCTTAGTCGGTTCTGCTTCTCTTCATGTTCTAGATGTTCATCAGGTGGATGGAAGTAACCAATCAAATCCTGGAGACTAAGGCTGACTGACTCAATGGGTAAGTCAACAATGGAAGACTTTGCTTTCTTGCTGAGAGCATCAAGGCCCCTAAAATAAGAACATAAGAACATAAGAACATAAGAGATGCCAATGTTGGATCAGGCCAAAGGCCCATCCAGTCCAACACTCTGTATCCCACAGTGGCCAGAAATACCAGTGCCATCAGGAGGTCCACCAGTGGGGCCAGGACATTAGAAGCCCTCCCACTGTTGACCCCCCCCAAGCACCAAGATGACAGAGCATCACTTGCCCCAGAGTCCCTATCTATACCTTGTGGCTAATAGCCACTGATGGACCTCTGCTCCATATCCATAAAATGATTTAAACAATAAATCCATAAGTTTGCTACATGGTTTTAGTGTCGTTTTTGATGCTTTTACTACAGTGGCTCAAATTAATTTGGGTCATTCACCTTATCTTCATTAACAAATGTGTGGTGCATTTGATCTCTGACAGACAGCCTCTACTAGTGAAAGCCCTGGAAAACTTCAAAATTCAGTCTAAGAATGAAAATTATTCATAGCCACTTCTTTGCTTCTTTGACTCACTTTTCCTAAAACCCATGCAAGGGTTGGGTGGGTGCCACCTCTCCCTCACCATGTAAGTGCTGAGCAACCCCACCAACATCTTGTTCTGTGAAGACTGTGCAAGGGCCTCCTCTCCCTCACTGTGCAGGTGCCATACAACATTCGTGTGAGTACCATGTGATCCTGCCTCTCCCCTGCCACGTAAGTGCTGTGGAAGAGCAAGGGGTGCTGCCTCCCCCTCACCATGCAAGGGCTAAGGGCAGCCCCAACCCACGTGTGGAGCTGAGGCCATCAACCCACCAGGAAATGTCTTAAGGTCAATCTTCCCCAGCCTGTTGCTGCCAGATGAAAGGAAGAAAAGGAAGAAAAGCCCCAGTAAGTGTAACAGTGCCCTCAAGGGCTTTTGGTCCCCAAGCAGGCACTTGGGTTGTTTGGATGATAAAGTGGCCCTTGAAATGGTACTGTAATTCAGGATACAAATGTGTTGCATTTTACTAAGATCCTACTTCCTCTTTGTAGGCATCTCTATCTTGGGTGCTGCCTTCTTTTCCTTACGGCCAAATTAGAAGTGATGGTGTCCTCATGGCCACCATGAGAAGGCTGCTGCCATTTTAAAATGCCACAGCAAAGCACTCTTGTTTCCCCCACACACACACGCACATCTTATCAAGTGTTGAAATGGCTGCAACCCCACCCCCATTTTATTACCTGAAAAGGTGCAAGAGGGAACAAGTGTCCTGTGCTGTGAGCCTGATCAGGATCTGGCCCTCACAGCATTTTTAAGAACTTTAAAATGGTGGCAGCATTTTTATGGTGGCCACAGGGGTGCCATCACATTTAGTTTGACACTTTGTACACATCTATCCCACAGTTTGCTGGCTTTATAATTCAGAGTATGCATGCCTGTAACAAAAATAAGAGTTTTGACTAAAATGGAAGATCCATAAACAGGACCTCACTTAGGTCCAATACACATGCAACATTTACTTGTCATCATGTCCTTTATGCTCTTTCTTCTCCTTTATGATTATATTGCACCTATTTTCCCTCTTCAGTTCTAATTGTTGTTCATATTCCATCTCTGCCAAGGTTAATTTTAACCATAATCAGTTTTTAGCCAGCACCCAATTTACCTTATGAACCTATTGAAAAGGAAGACGGTACTACGAATTACTCGTGCTGTACGTGACTCTTCATGCTGAGATCTGGACAATGTTAGACCATCGTCCATATGGCCTTCATGGTGCATAATAGCCTGTAGTGAAAAATCAAACAGTAACGACAAAGAAGAACATGATATAAATGTTTACTATTTATATAGCATTTTTCCAAAGCGTTTGAAGAGCTTCAAGTTCACACACATTGGGTTGGTTCATATGTAACTATAGTTAATTCATTATGTGAACCTGTACCATCACTCTAATTGTACTTAGTTAAAGTATCTCAAACCAGGAGCTGAAGCTGGTTTATTAACCATATTTAGTCTTAATTACAGTTTCACATTATACACAAATGTGGCATCCTAAATTTATCCTAATTT
>NW_015173202.1:176841-180144 GCF_001447785.1 Gekko japonicus | reverse complement strand
TGCTGATGCTCCACATTCACTCTAAGTCATTGAGGACTAGAAGACAACAGGGGTTGCACTTACCTGTAACCTTTGTTCATTGAGTGGGCTTCTGTGCAGGCACACATGGGACTGCGATACTGCAGGCCAGCCACCAGGAGGAACTAGCGAGCTCATAAATAGCAATTTCTTCCCAAGACTGCTTGGCTCCTACCCAGGATAGCAACTTCCTGCCCCAAAATCACATGACCTGGGAGGAGCCAGCACTCTTCCCTCAGTTCTCCCTTGCCGCCATTTAGGAGTATGAGATTCCCACAGTGGAAAAGGAGGGAGGGGATGTGTGCCTGCACAGAAGCACACTCAATGAACAAAGGTTACAGGTAAGTGCAACCCCTGTTTTCATCAGCATGGCTTCTGTGCAGTCCCACATGGGAGTATAGCAAGTTCACTTACTTCGGAGGAGGGAGTGGGAGGTCTCAGTGAAAAAGTGATTGTAGTACTGCTTTTCCCACAGCCGCCTCTCTCCGAGCATCTACATCCAAGGCATAATGTCGCACTAACGGTGGAGGAGTCGACCAGGTTGCGGCTTGGCAGAACACCAAAAGGGACCCCCGCTAGAAAATGAGGTAATAGAGTCCACCAAAGTAAATCCTGTAATATAGATTGCGGAACAGTGAGGTGATGCCAAGGATGATCTCTATGGGCATGGAAGTTCCTAAGGAACCAATTTTGGAGTGTGCGCATGCATAGTCTAGCATATGGCGTTACAGCCTTGGTGGCGAACAAGTGTCCTAGGAGACATTAAATGAATATGGCGGAACACCTACGACATGCTTGGTCTAGTAGCGGCCTGGTAGGGCTGTGGCTGGAACTTAGATTTTGAATACCTGAAAGGCCTGGAAAAGGATGGCTTGTGAAACGGGCGGGACCAATACCTGGTTTTTGGTTGATTGGTGGCCGAGGCAGTTATCCCGAAGGATTTCGCCTGTAACTTGTATTAACGTATATGTTCTAACACCTCATTGGTTTCATCAATAAACAATTATTTCCCCTTGAAGGGGAGGTCTTCCAACTTAGCTCTGGTATCTGGGGATAAGGCAGACGAATGTAGCCAAGAGTGACATCGAAGCACTAACGCCGTGCCCATGACTCTGCCATGGCAGTCAGCATCATGACAGGCCCCTCAGCGAGACATGTGGGACTGTGGTGAAGGGGAGTGAGAAGGAACCCATCGGGAACGTCGAGCCTCCATCGCATGGCCACAAGCACAGGGGTACCATGGAGGAGGCATGTAACTGGCATCGAAACGTGGACCCGAACTGAGCAGATCCAACAACAGAACATCAGAAGAGGGAGATCGGTGCCGACGGGATGTCCATGTTGAGAGAGGAGAACCGTCATTGAACATCATCAGTACCAACGGGGATCGGTACTGAGGGGAGCTCAATGTTGAATGGTGCTGAGGCAAGGAGTGGCCTCTGGAAGCTGGCCAAACATCGGTACCGACCAGTTGTCGGCACTGAGGCGACGGAGATTGATGGCGCTGATCCAACTCCGCGCCAGTCTTGGATGTATCACCCCGTGGCACTGGAGATGGCGGCAAACACCGTTTGTGAGCACTCCTTTTCTTTTTGGCCTTTTTCACCGGCAGTTCGGACTCTGCCCTGGACGAGTGGGCTGTGGGGACTTGGGCCGGTGCAAGAAAGGGGGCGGAACTCACCGAAGGTGGTTTAGAGCCCTTGCCATGCGAAGTGCTCAGCAGAGACAGGGATTCTGGGGCTGCCAGAGCCTTCTCCCAAAGGGCTGCCTTCAAGCGTGCCGCTCTCCCTTCACGGGCTCGAGGAGTTAAGGCCTTACAGGAGGCCGTGTTGGGGGTCTTTCCCAGACACAGGAGACAAGAGGAGTGCTCGTCCAATTGAGCCAACTTCACTCCACAAATACGGCATTTCTTGAATAGAACCACTTTCTGCTTTTCTGAGGCCATAATTTTTACCTCAGAAGACTTCAGCTCACTGAACACACGTCCTCTTTCAGTGGCTGCAAAAAGAGAACTGCGGGAAGAGTGCTGGCTCTTCCCAGGTCACGTGATTTTGGGGTGGGAAATTGCTGCCTGGGCAGGAGCCAAGCACTCTTGGGAAGAAAATTCTATACTATGAGCTCGCTAGTTCCTCCCGGTGGCTGGCCTGTGGAAGCGCAGTCCCCGTGTGGGACTGCACAGAAGCCACGCTGATGAATAAGCAGTTCCAAAATCCTCAATTATAAAAACAAAAGTATATTAAAAAATTGTAGGGTGTAAAATTCATCCCAAGTTTCTAGGCCTGGAGATGGGTGTTGTCACCATCACTGGTTTTAAGTGCCACCATAAATGATATTATAAAGGACCTTGTTCTTAGGTTTTAACAGCTGTTGATATTAGATTAATGTATTGTATTGTTATTGTATTTTTTCATGTAACCTGCCCTGAGCCTTGCATTTCAGGGGAGGGTGGGCTAGAAATCAGATCAAACAAACAAACAAACGTATTGACTTACACTGTGTAATCTACTTTGAGTCTCAGTGAGAAAAGCAGACTATAAATAATGCAAATAAATAAATAAATATGAAGTTCCAAGATGCAAGCATAGAAGATGTCCTTCCATTTTCACCATACATATATATGTTTTGTATAATATCACTGTATATCATATCTTACTTTACGTTGTACAGATCCCATTCTTGCAGACTTTGCATCCACTGATTGGTACGTAAGCCACAAACCCGTGTCAGCATGCTGTATGAAACAGACTGAATCCCCGTATTTTATCTCAGGTGCTCCCATTCCATCTACTTCTTTTCTTATCGCCACATCCAACTTTTCCTAAAAACAGAATACATAAATTACATTAATTCATACATGCAAAAATTTATGAAAAGTGAAAAATTCTTCCTTAGCACAAAACATTACAAATACTTGAATACCATTACAATCAATAACCCTTTTAAATATGCAGTTAAGGGCTCATTTGGTTTAATTAGATATTGCTTACTGTTCTCCAGAATATAGCCAATCTCTTCTTTAAAGGCAAAATTGTCCAAATATTCATAAATTTAATTCCTAATTTTTACATGCTCATTAACCAAAACTACACTTATTATTACTATATTCAATCGGTCTGAAGTCTAGTACTTCTAATTTTTCTTCTACATTAATTATGCTATATAAATTGAGAAGCTGCCATTTTATTTTGCATTTATTTAATTTATTTATTTAAGTAACTTGTATAGAGTCCTGTTGTTATCCTCTTGCCCCCTACATATGTGCACAAACACAGAGCATTTGAATCT
>NW_015173202.1:170802-176772 GCF_001447785.1 Gekko japonicus | reverse complement strand
GAAGAGCCAGTGCTGGAAGTAAAGGAGACTTGTGGAGAAAATACAGTGAGGCATGGGAGGGGGCTGCTGTAAGGAGAGGCAATCAGGCAAAATTGCCTCTCCTTTCCCTTTTGTGGAAGAAAAGATTGATGAACTTTCTCTGCCAACAGATGAAGGGGGGGATTTAGCCTGATCCTGTTCTTCTTCTTATAGTTTTGCCCACAAGACCGCCCTTAACACAACCCCCCCAGCATTAGCTTTTAGGGATTTAGTGGGCTGGTATGAGATGTCAGAGAAAGATCTACCTCCCCAAGGGCCTTCTTCTCAGTGGTCACAGGATCCAACCCACTAGCAGGAGGAGAACAGGATCATCTTGAACCTATGGGAATCTTCCATATGTGGACGTTACACCAACTGTGGACTTGATCATCCCTACAGTATTGTAATAAATAGATTTTTGTATTTGCAGTTTTTTCAGCTTTCATTCTATCAGATTCCATACAAACCAAGCACGCAGTGTGTTTTGAGGGTAGTTTATGAATTTCCTTAAGATTTAAAAGATACAAACTGAAAATAAAGTTCTGAACAGAAGCTGAGGCTAGTCTTATATTAAGACTGGCATGTTTCAGCAGAAGGAGAATATGGATATATAAGTGAAAAGTCTGAAATCCAGAGTAACATGTTTACTCACAGCATACCCTGTAATGTCAGGTTCCATCAATAAAAATAGGTATTTGAATTAAGACACTACATATTTTACACATTGAATGTGTCATACAAATGCTAACAATGACAAAAGTCTATAATTTAGTGACTTTTTGGAAATATCATGTTTGGACAGCTACAATTATACTGGATTGCTCAGTTACTTCAAAAATCAAATGTATGGTGTCTGAGACAGCTTACTGCCTTGTGTGCCACTGGGGGAACAGTTCTTTGTCAAATGATTGCCCCTCCCCTTCTTCCTGGTGTTCTTTTTCAAATAGCATGCCTGGAACCAGGGAGGTCTAATGTGGTACAGAGAACCACTACCAGCATTAAAAGTTATAAAGCATTTATTAAAAAGAAAATGTCCACAAACATGCTCTCCACACAGCCACAAACTGAGCAAGCAATCCAAAAAAGTGGAGTAAAATGCAGTTCCCCTGTTCCTCCCTCTTCAGTTTAAAGGGTTACAGTTATTCTAAAAGGTTCCTATTACCTTGAAGCTTCTGCTCCTATGAGCAGTCTAGCACATGGAAATGGCCACCTTCAGGAGTCCTCAGGTAAGAGCTCTGCCTTGATGGAATCAGGACAAAAGAGACCTTCCTCTTCATGCCCACGAGTTTACCTCCTTTTCTCCTCCCACTGGCCAAGTCAAAAAAGCTTTTCCTGACATCTCCAGGAAGTTTTTCCTGAAGTCTTTCTAGCATCTTAAGTCATCAAAATCTCTGTCAGACCAAGTGTGATCCATTGGAGAAGGAAATGGCAACCCACTCCAGTATTTTTGCCAAGAAAACCCCATGGACAGTATCAAAAGGCTAAAAGATATGACACCAGAAGATGAGCCCCTCAGGTCGGAAGGTGTCCAATATGCTACTGGGGAAGAGCAGAGGGCAAGTACAAGTAACCCCAGAAAGAGTGAAGCAGCTGGGCCAGAGCCAAAAGGACGCTCAGTTGTGGATGTGTCTGGTGGTGAAAGGAAAGTCCGATGCTGCAAAGAACCAGGCCTCGGATGGGGCCGGAGCGCCCTGGAGTGGCGCTCCAGGAGTGAGGCATCCAGGGGTGGGCACAAGACGAAGCCCCGCCCCTGCTTCCAGCTCTGCCTCCAGCCGGCCTCATTCCAGCCCAGGAGGAGGAGGAAGACGAAGGGTAAGTTGGCTTCCTCCCCTTCCCTGACTGCCTGCGCAGCCCAGGCAAGGCTTCCTGCCCCATCCTCCATCTTCCTGGGTCGGCGGGGAGCCATGCACCCCGGGAATTACCTCTTGTCCTCGGTTTCAGCTGCCACGTACCCGGTGTCCTCGGGCTGCGTGGAGTGGCCCAGGCAAGGTCTCCTGCCCCGTCCTCCATCTTCCCGGGGCGGCGGGGAGCTGTGTGCCCTGGGAATTACCTCCCCGCTCCATCCTTGGCTTCAGCTGCCACGTGCCTGGTGTCCTTGGGCTGTGTGGAGTGGCTTAGGCAAGGTCTCCCGCCCCGTCCTCCATCTTCCCGAGGCGGTGGGGAGCCGCAGCCCCAATAATTACCTCCCTGTCCCATCCTCGGCTTCAGTTGCCACGTGCCCAGCATCCTCGAGCTGCGTGGACCAGCCTAGGCAAGGTCTCCTGCCCCGTCCTCGATGTTCCTGGGGCGGCGGGGAGCCGTGCCCCCCCGGGAATTACCGCCCCGTCCTCGGCTTCAGCTGCCGTGTCCCTGGCATCCTCAGTCCACGTGGAGCAGCCCAGGCAAGGCCTCCCACCCCGTCCCCCATCTTCCCGCCCCTGCCTGCCTCAGCCGCCCCGCCACTGTTTGCTAAGGATCTTTTTGGACTTTGTTTGTGTGTGTGCATGCGTGCGCGCGCACACGCGCTTTCATTGGTGGGTCTGCCCTTTCTCGGTTCTTTGATTTGCCCCCTGCAGAGTTTGTGTGGGGAGAGCCAAGCCAGGCAAGACGTGAGGCTTTGTGTGCTGCTGGGAATCGGGAAAGTGAGAGGGGTTTTTTTTCCCATCATGATGGTAGCAGTAGTAGAGCTTCTGGGAGCAGCAGCTGTGGGTTTACCTTCAAAAGTTTGTGTGGATGCCAACTTCTTTGTTTCTTTGGAGAGGGAAGGAAAACAGCCCTGTCAAGTATGCCTTTTTGCCCCCCCCTTCCCAGCCCTCAAAATATAACCAAATAAAAAGCCCTTGTTGCCGGTGTGGGGTTCCTCCAGGCGCCCCGGCCCTTTTTGTGTCCAAAGCCAAGCGAAAACAAAAACAAAAAACTTGCCACAGTTTCCCCCTTAGAAGCCGCAGCTTCCCAGCTGGGCAGGAAAGAGGCGGTGGGGGACTGGAGCTCCCGAGCGACTCTTGTGAGCGCGGGGCAGGGCTTGGCTTTTTCACCCCTCTGACCTCCGGTGCGAAGCTCTCAGAGCAGCCCACCTCTTAGTATGGGGAAGGGTGGGCAAGCCCGAAGTTCCAGGAGCTTGCAGGGAGAAGCCGCAGCGCAATGGAGAGAAGTCCTATCCCTGTGCTCACTGTAGAGGCCGTCGCTCTGTAGGTTAATTGGCTGTGGTAAGGGTGCAAATCGTTTGAGGTTACTCTGAGAAGGGGGAAAGCGCCCAGCAGGATCTAGCATTTCAGCAAATCTAGACGTCCCGTTCCCCCCCCCCCCCACTGTCCTTAAAAAGTTCGGGGGTGATGGTGATTGTAGCCTTTCTCTTTTTTTAAACATTCCCTTCCCTCCAGTAGTTATTCAGTCTGGCGAGCTTAAGTAGTTTTGTGTTTGCTTCGAATCGGTGCAGTTGTGTTCTTAGCCAGTGAGTTTGGCAAACAAAGGGTGTTTGAAAGGTGGACAGGGATTTCCCAGTTGAAAAGATTTGTTCTCACTTCCTGAGTGTTTCTGAGTCAGGCTTATTTCCTGTGACATTCTTATTTATATCCAAACTAGTCGTTAACTATTTTCTACTAAGGGGTAGCCCTGTTAGCCTACTGCAGCAAAACAAAGCAGGAGTATAAACCTTTGTGGACTAGAACCCAGTTCTTTATATCTCTGAAATCATTCTTGATTTAATGGTGTGTTTTTTAATCTTGACCTTCTTCCAAGGAGTTTAGGAACCACACGTTTCTCCTCTCCTTCGTTTTATCCTCACAACAACCCTGTGAGGCAGGTGGCTGAGAGGTTGTGGTTAGGCCAAGGTCACCCAATACACTTTTTTTTGGCTGAGCTGGTATTTGAACCAGTGTGCTAGCTCATTTTATGTGTACATGCAATTTTTGTTAACTCTAAACTTATCCCTGGTGTGTCCTATGTCATACCCTTATCCCACCCACCCATCAAGTACCATCAGTCGTGCACGTTATTGACCTAATATATTTTTGTATCACATTCTTAATAACACTTCTCAGTGTGATTTCCAAACATCATAGCTCTTAAAATGGAAAAAATACAATAAAACAAAGCTCAAAAGTCCAAAAGTCAGATTAAACCAATTACAGTGGTAATAATATATTTAAAAATAATTGACAGCAATAATTGGAATTAAGTTAAACAACTGTATTTGCCCATACCTATTACTTCCCACCTCATGGATAGGTAACCCTTTTGATAACCAGCCTACGGCATATCTGTCACTCTGTGGCTTACTTGAATTCCCAAACAAAGTTATTTTATGTTAATATGACAGAGAGCAGGTGTGACAGTGGGCAAAACAACATGTCAAGCACAAGCAGTATGAACAAGCTGCTCCTTTGGGAATGCTGGTTGGCATAATCTGCTAAATATTTTGATGTATATATTTCTCAACACAAAGTTCCAAGGTAGAAATTTTAGAAGCATTGTGATAGATCCTATCCCTATATTCCTTTTCCACTGAGCAAAGTTTATATTATTTTTTTATTTTCTAATTACATATTCACACCTCACATTTCCTTCTGGTTCAGGTTTTCAGCCTTCCTCCAATCCAAGGAATTGGTGGGCACATGGGGGGGGGGGGCAGAAGGTATCCTTGCCTAGTGTACAAAAAAACCTGGGACCGGCCCTGTCTGGATGCCTAATGATTGATTTTTGCTACTGACATTGATATCGGGAAGGCAGATCTGCAGTTGTCTTAGGCCAGAGGCTCAGATCTAGATTTTTTTTAAAGGAGGCTTCTGGCTTTTCCTGCAAAGAACAGCCCCTTGTCTCTTCCTCTGTCTCTCTCTCTGTGTCTAATGTGCACATTGATGAACCTGCTTTTCTTCCAAATGGGGACCCCTCCAGAAGGCTTACAGCATCATTCTACCCTCCTCCATTTTATCCTCACAATACAAGAGAGTCAGAGCCAGTTTTGTGTCATGGTTAAGAGTGGCACCTGCTTCGTATGTACTGGGCCCCAGGTTCAGTTTGTGGAATCTCCAGTTAAAAGGATCTTAGACAGCTGGTGTTGGGAAAGACCTCTCTCTGCCTAAGACTAGGAATGAGCAAATGTCCCCTCTTTCATTTCTTGTTATGTTTGTTTATATTTCTGTCAGTGGTTTTTGTTCTCTGCTTTTGGCTGCTACTTCTGAAGATTGGTTTGTATTGTGTACACGTTAGCTGGTTTGTATACATTTTAAAGGGAAAAATCAGTGCAAAAAAAAAAAGAAATGGAAAAAAGTATTTCTAGATCAAAACAGCAGAGATGAAAATTTGAAACCCTTTCTGTATGAGACCTTGGTGGGCCACTGTCAGTAGGAGCAGGTGGTACTGGGCAGATGGATAGGGCTGGATCCTTTGCATGGTATCACCCTCCTCCAGCACAGTAGGCCTTTCCTTGATTCAAGGGGTGTTAACTATTATGTTTGTACTGGTATCCTGGTATCCCCCCTCTTTACCTGACATGGGTGGTTTGCTTGTTTCCCCCCACATGTACCATCAGATAGACTTCCGGTGATGTCAGGGGGTGTGGCCTTCTGACAAACTTCCGGTGATGGCAGGGGGTGTGGCCTTCTGAGTTATGCTAATGAGTTCCTGCAGCTCTTTTTCTACAAAAAGACCCCTGCAAAGAACAATACTGCATAGGAACCTGGAATGTAAGATCTAAGAAGCAAGGTAAGCTTGACGTGGTCAAAAATGAGATGGCAAGACTGAACATTGATATCTTAGGAATCAGTGAACTAAAGTGGACAGGAATGGGCGAATTTAACTCAGAAGACCATTATATCTACTACTGTGGCCAGGAATCTCGTAGAAAAAAATGGTGTGGCCTTTATAGTCAATAAGAGAGTGCAAAATCAGTACTGGGATACAATGTCAAAAATGACAGAATGATTTCGGTCCGATTCCAAGGCAAACCATTCAACATCACAGTAATCCAAGTCT